>NC_084930.1:32409411-32710588 GCF_958298935.1 Phragmites australis | reverse complement strand
CGAGTAAGGTTTCATAGGGCACAAATATCTAAGACATTTGGTTGGCTAAATTCTATTATGTAGCACACTATAATATTTCAGACCACAGTTTCCTGGTTATTTCTAGTTCCTAGTAGGCTTCACTTGGAAGCCAGAATAGTAAATTGCAGAAAAGGAAATGACACTGATGCAGTAGTAGACTAGTAACTGATGACAAGGCAATGACACGGCACGGAGATTTCCATTCATGGCTGTAGCCAACAAAATCCCAAAACATGCTGACATAAAAACTCGAGTTATCTTCAACTTTGTTTACCATAGTCTCCTCACGAAAACATATTATTTTTGCAGGGCTTAACAATGTCCCTGTCCATAATTCGTCGGTCATCCTGGTGATTTGGCACATTTGGAAGCATCACAATGGATGTGTGTTTAATGGAGATTCTCCCAGCACACAATCGATGTTACGCGAGATCTCACAGGCAGTGGCGGAGCTTCAACAAAAATTAAGAGGGGGCCGGTTCAAAAGATTCATCAACAAACTTATGTAAAAAAATAATTTATTACTTGATAAATACATATTTACTGTGCATTACTAAGTATGTTTTTAATGACAAGGAGGGGCCAAGGCCCCCCCTTGGTCTCCATTAAGCTCCGCCAGTTCTCACAGGAGGCCCTGTTGTGGTGCTCGGCCGGCACGCGCGATCTGCGCTCCCTGATGCCATGAGCTGGTGTTGCCTTTGGTCAGCTTAGTCTATTGTGTGGCACCTCTGCTCTTGTAGAAGTGCGAAGGGTGTGTGTGTGCGCTTTCCTTTTCTTTGGTTTGCGTTTCTGTATGGTTTAGCTTACTTTCTTAATATAATGACACGAAGTCCTCTTGCGCGTTTGAGGAAAAAAGTGTCCCTGTCCAGAAGATCCAATTCACACGTATAGGCTAACAAGGCTCCCGGTCCGGATGGCTATACTGCGGAATTCTACAAGTCTGCTTGGCACATCATCAAAGAAGATGTATTTGCTGCGGTGTGCGCGGTTGGTGTCGGCGACCGTCGGGGTTTCAGACAGCTCAACAATGCTTTCATCTCTTTGCTGCCCAAAGTTCAGCCGGCTACAACTCCGTCCGACTTCCGCCCCATCAGCCTCCTTCATAGCTTTGGCAAGATAATTTCGAAGGCTCTGTCCCTCAGACTCGCTCCGCTGCTTAGCCAGTTGGTGTCAAACAATCAGAGCGCCTTCATTGCCGGTCGCTCCATACATGACAACTTTAAATTCGTGCACTCGTCGGTTCGGGTTCTGAAGCGGTCTAGGCGCCCGGCTATCCTTCTGAAGCTCGACATCTCTAAGGCTTTCGATTCAGTGTCCTGGCCTTTCCTCCTTGAGGTTATGCGGTCTAGAGGCTTCGGACAGCGGTGGTGCAGCTGCATAGAGAGTATTCTAGCCTCCTCTACCACTCGTGTTCTCCTCAACTCGTATCCAGGGCGGACCATTCAGCATGTCAGGGGCTTGCGGCAGGGTGATCCCCTGTCGCCATTCTTATTCATCATTGTGATGGACACCTTGTCTCAACTCCTGGTTAGAGCCGAGGAAGCCGGGGTTGTTGATCCAATTGGACATGCCTGCATCAAGCACCGGTGCTCTCTCTACGCGGACGACGTTGTGCTCTTCTTATCGCCGTCTCGACGAGATATTCTGGGCCATCTCGCCGTCCTCCGCTTCTTTGGGGAAGCTTCTGGACTCCGAACTAATTTGAACAAAAGCACGGCGGCCTCGCTTAACTGCTCTGAAGAGGAGACCAGCCGTGCCCGGGAACTCCTTCCTTGCGGGCTTTCTGATTTTCCGCTGCAGTACTTGGGTGTCCCGCTGTCTCCCGGCCGCCTCCGTAGGTGTGATCTTCAACCTTTAATCGACAGGGTGGCGGCCAGGTTGCCGACTTGGCAGGCTAAGCTGATTTCAAGACCCGGCAGAGCGGCTCTGGTGCGTTCTGTGCTGTCCTCTACGCCCCTGCACATCATGCTGTCCATTACCGTGCCGCTTTGGGCGATTAAGGAGGTTGACAGGATAAGAAAATCCTTCTTATGGGCCGGAGAGAGGACCTCTTCCGGGGGCTGCAACGCCGTCGCTTGGTCCAAGGTTTGCCGGCCCCTGGACTATGGTGGTCTCGGAATTCTTGATCTCCGACGTGCCGGGGTGGCCCTCCGCTTGCGCTGGCTGTGGTGGCAGAGGACAGACCCGGATAGGCCGTGGGGCTCTCTTCCTTTGCAGCATGAGCGCCAGGTTCTCGCTCTCTTCGACGCTTCGACGACCGTGGAGGTCGGCAATGGTAGAAGAGCGCTGTTCTGGCGAGACGCTTGGTTGGACGGGAAGTCTATTCGCTCTCTGGCTCCTGCTCTCCTCCCTTGCGTTGCGCCGTCGGTGCTCAACTCAAGAACGGTGGCTGACGCTCTGTGTGGGCGGCGTTGGACCAGGGACTTGTCAGGGCCGCTCCATCTGGACATGCTTGCCCAGTACATGTGGCTTTGGGTTCGGCTGGATTCTGTCCATCTCTCTTCTGGTGTAGACCGGCCGGTGTGGAGGTGGACCGCAACTGGCGAGTACTCGGCCCGCTCCGCCTATAGGATGCTTTTCCAGGGTTCCGAGTTCTTCGTTGGGGCGAAGTTGATCTGGAAGTCTTGGGCGCCCAGAAAGGTGAAATTCTTTGCCTGGCAGGGTTTGATAGGGAGGTTGTGGACGGCTGATCGACGGCGGCGCCACGGGCTGCAGGCGGATGGCTCCTGTGCGTTCTGTTCCCAGCTCCCGGAGACGACGGACCACTTGCTTCTCCACTGTGTCTGGGCGAGGGAAATCTGGTGGCGACTGCTAGGAGTTCATCCTCCTTTGGATCAACCGTCTTTCGGTGATTGGTGGCTCAACTTGCGTGGTGGCGTTGTTAAGGACTTGCGCCGTGGATTGGACTCTCTTATTCTCCTTGCTGCCTGGACAATTTGGGTGACGCGTAACAGCATCGTGTTCAGTAATAGTCGTTCTTCTACCGCTTCGTTGTTGGCTTCCATCTGGAGTGCGGCGGAGCAATGGTGCGCAGCCGGAGCAGTTCACCTAGCTACGCTTTTGGCTCACTTGCGTAGCTCTCGGTCTATCCATTAAGCTGTGCTTCTCGCGGTAGTTGGTTTCTGCCTGTTGCTTTCCTCCGTGTTCTTCTTCCTTCCCTCTTCCTTTCTTTCTTTCTTTCTTTCTTTCTCTCTTTCTTTTTTTCGTCCGTGGTCCCTTGGGTCCATTGTATTTAACTTCCTTTTTTGGCCTCCGGACCTATCTCCTCCGGGTCCTTCTTAATGCAATGATACGCACGTCTCCTGCGTATTCTAGAAAAAAAAAAAAAAAAAACTTATCGCACTCACTAGATATAAGCCCACTTGGCAATTGGTAAATGGTTTAGTCAATTGTGATCTAAATTTAAAACTGAAAGAGTGATACCCTAAGTTTGTCAAATATACACGATGATGAAAGAGGGATCCAAAAGATACACATCCAAATCAAACATATACAAACAAATCACCCCAACAGGTTGATGTTAAAATATAGACCATGCTGGAAGAGTGACACACAAGATTCACATCCAAATCGAACAAATTTGCAGAAGAAGCAAGACCAAGACAAGAGGAACAGCAACAGCTAGGAAACTGGCAATACTGCAATTCAACATGAAAAGGAGAAAAACATACATTGTGATTAACAATAATGCCAAAAGAGTGGTACCGTAAGTCTGTTGAATATACATGATGATGGAAGGGTAACCCAAAAGATAAACAAATACAAACAAAATCACCCAATGAGCAAGGCCAAGAAAAGAGGATCAACAACAACTAGGAAATTTGCAATACTGCAATTCAATACAAAAAAAAGAAAGAGAGAAAACCATAGGTTTTGTGATCTTAAAATAACTCTGAAAGCATGATACCCTTAAGTCAGTTAAATATACACGATGATGGAATAGTGACACAAAAGATACACACCGAAACCAAACATATACATCCAAAATCATCTAATAAGCAATACCGAGAAAAGAGGACTGACAACAGCCAGGAAATTGGCAATACTGCAACTCAACATGATTTAGTCAAGTGTAAGGAAATTAAGGCATATGTTGATGAAGAATAACCTGGTACTCAAGGTTGGTAAAAAAAAAATGAACTCCAGACAATCAAGATAGCCATCAACTGTCTGAATGAAACATTCCCAAAACTACTATGTTTTCCCCAATCAGATTAGTAAACATCTCATTTTAACAGTATGAATCTCAGTGCCACATATAAATCTGGGATTAACAAGCTACAAGGAGAAAAAAGCATGCAACTGCACAAAATAGAGAACTTAAATAAAATGCCACTGGATAAGAAGGCTCAACTCATATACGTGGTGACAACAAAGCAACACTATTGTTACAAGAGATAAAAGGTATGGTTAATAGAGAGAAAACATGCAGTATTGAATTGTTAACCATGTGATGTAGTATAAACCTAAAGCAATTATCTGGTTTGATGTAATAAGGTCCAGAGATTAAAGCTAAATAGCTAAAAAGTCCAAAAGAGTGACAGGGAGCAGGTTTCTCGAAGAGGTTCCATGTACTGAACAGCTTAAAAAAGCAGCAAGCGCTGGTTCCAAAAAATATTAAAAACAGGTTGAGGCACGAGTGCATGACTATTTGATTTTTATCTAGTTGTCTGCCTAACAAGAAATTTGGCTGCCAACAGAAAGGCATAAAAACAAATCGAAGAAGCTCCTGGGAAATAAAGGAGCATTTTCATGAACTTTTGATGATGAGGTCCATTTTTGCATTGAACTTTCAAGTTTCAACCAACATCAACCAACTCAGTAACATTTGAATATTCTGCCTAAAGATAACACCAAAACCCAGCATCTCCAGCCTTGTGAAGGTGATATTATTCCATTGGAGAGTATAATGAAACATTTGGGTGTAGTTGGCATGAAAGGAGACAGGTTACCTGACTTTTGAAGCATTCCAACGAGTAACGTCATCAACTATGAACACTGGCCCATCCACCCAGCTGCTCGCCGTCAGGCTTGTCACCGCCCGTGCCCCACAGCCCCTGGATAGCAGCCAGCGTCCACGCCATACGCTCGGTAAGGCATTTCATCGAACACCTGGACCACGGCGCCCTGGGGACGGTCGCCTGACGGATTCACCGCCTAACCACACCGTTCGAAAATCACCCGCACTTCTCCGGCCGCTGCGTACGATTCGGACTTGATCGGCAAGGGTGTGGCGCTCCGGAGGCAGCCGGTCGCCGGCGCCCCTGCTCGCCGGAGCATTTGTTTTTTTTATCAATATCTTTTTGACCCATGGGCTCGATTTCTGAGTTCTGATTACTATCCCGGCCGCGTGAGCAGGGGCTATGGACTCGATTTTTAGTTCTGATTACTGTCCTTGCCACTTTTAAAAAATGATAATTTCTGCTGACGGTGGCATACGAGTCTAATCTGAACCTATACATGTGAAATATGATAGCAAATGAGCGATCGAAATTTTCGCGAACCCATCGAGCCCGTAACGCAAACAAGAGCAACCCACCGTTGGAGGGTCGACCCTGCTTACGAGTTCAACTAATAATACTATTTTTTTTTAAAAAATACTTAATTTAAAAAATATATTATTAATTAAACCAAAAAGATTGATAGATACCTTTAGATTAATTAATTTGTACTTCTAATTGGATCATAAAAAACCGGCCCGCAACGCACCCTGGCCGTAATTTTAATTTGAATTTCGTGCAGTGATGCACGCACCGGTGAACCACTGAATGAGAATAATCCTTCATGTTGTTTTTTTGGCCTGGTTTGCCGTTGTATTTCGTCTATCTGAATTTCACTCTTGTTTTTCTTAATACTAGCAATCACATACGTGCTCCACACACATGAAATCTATAATATTATGATAGGTAAAAAAATTCACGGGAAAAGGAATAATTAAAAAACAAAAACTGATAATGCACCCTATAGATAGAAGGAAATAATTATGTATTAATATTTTTTAATACTGATAGCGTCTATTAATTGCATGTTTTCAAATTGATTGCATGTTTCCAAACAATTGAGAGGAGAAGAGATGGAGGACTAACTTTGATTGTGGATCATTCGATCGTGTAAGATGTACGGTGAAGATTGCCGTTGTATTTTGCCTATCTGGATTTCACTTTTATTTTTTAATATTAGCAACCATGCATGTATTCCACACACATGAAATCTATAATATTATGACATGGTAAAAAAATCATGAGAAAAGAAATAATTGAAAAACAAAAAAACTGATAATACACCCTATAGATGGAAGGAAATAATTATATATTAATACTTTTTTAATACTAATAGCATCTATTAATTGCATGTTTTCAAATTGATTGAATGTTTTCAAACAATTAAGAAGGAGAGGATGGAGGACCAATTTTGACTGTGGATCGTTTAAGATATACGGTGAAGATTGTTCGGATCTGTTATAACTTATCAATTTTATATGAGTTTAGATAAATAGGTGGCTCTCATGCCCGTTTCATTTCAGAAAAAATGCACCAATGCACTGGCCACTTCATCCAAACTTAAGCTGGTTCATGCACTAGCAAAGCAGCTACTTCTTGCAGGCAAACACGCGTGTTAGCAAAAGTAACATACAACGAGAAGTGAGAATTTGATTTATCATGATCAGGTCAGCAATGTTCGTGAGAGTGCTCAAATAACCCCAAACAATGTAAAAACTACTTTTATTCAGGCATAATCAGGATTTCAAATAATGGGAGGAGTTAGTGGTAAGCTGAGACAGTATGTGGAAAAGCACCGCGGAGATGCTTTGTATCTACCTTCAAATAATGGAGTGTAATTGCGAATCAGAACCTGGGATGTGCATAGCCGTATCTTTCTTCTTGAATGATACGCAAGAAACATGAGTTGTTTTGTCAGTCAGAACATGAATGTTTTGTATTCTGAGACAAGTAGCTCATTCATAGCACAATGTTGGGATCGTAAACGAATTTTCGTTTTTCTGGTACGATGTTGAGGCTATCGCTCTGCTGAAGCTGTTGTCGCACAATTTGTTTTGGCCTGGTTTGGTCTGTTGGTCAAAGTCCGGTTCGTTGTCCTAGAATCAGGAGAATTGCGTGGATGTTTTTGTTGCTCCGAAGTGTACATCGGTTCATCTGGCTTCTGTAGAAGCCGGGGTTCAATAAAAAGTCCTTTCGAAACAAAAAAATTCAGGATTTCAAGATGCAATAGAGAGGACCGTGGCTCACTACAAATCACAAAATTACCATCAAGATTTCACTTACCAGAAAGGGGCACTAACCATGGTGCAAACTAACTCATAGCACATTTTAACTTACTTACATGCGATTGTATTGGTTAAAGCAATTCAAACTATTTTCAACGAACAGGCATGCGGCATGCCTAATTATCTGCTTCCAGAACACTTAACAAACTTCCGGAGTTCTGATAAATGTTGTATTTTCTACTTAAGCATACTCAATTACAATATTCCATTTTGTCACATATAACTCTAGGATGATTAGGATGTGTCTTCACGCATGATGCCACTTTATTCACCACTGACAATATGATGTTTCCAAAGAACTCTATCTCCTTCAGCTTCTGGAGATTCTCGATACCCGAAATCCCATCCTTTGGTTCTCGTAGGAATGACAATGTTAGCCTCTCAAGATTTGGCACTGAACCCACCTCGAAGTGCACCCTGTCAATGTTCTCCGGATCATCCATAACGAACATGCTGAGTTTTGCAAATTTACCGTGGGGGAAAATTATGCCACCATCAGCATACGACTTGTGATAGAGGTTGAGCAAGAGCAGATTTGGCAGATCTCCAAGAACTTTGATGGCCTCGGCATGGAGTCCAGTGTTACGAAGAGTAATCCTGGACACACTTCGAAGCGATGATATCCAAGGAGGTAGACTCTCCAACTTGCCCGTGAGGCTAAAACTGGTGATGAGTAGAGGAGGTGACTCTACAGAATCTAGAATGTCCAGTGATGAGCTATGCTCCTTTTCATCTAGAATGTGAATGGAGAGTGAGCGAAGAGAACTTGCCAATTTCCCCAAAGACTCGACGAATGCCTTCCAGTTCACTTCCACATTGTGGAAGAGAACATTAAGCTTCCTTAGCTTTTGCAGCAGTCCAATCTCCCACAGCACCAAAGACTGCTCCTTGACCACTATATGGACAAGTGATTGCAGAGCTGCCATGTTCTTGATCACCCCAGGACCCATCTCCAAACCTGAGCAAGGGTTTAAGTACTTCACGCTGGCCATCCTTGTAAGGTGTACCTTGTGCCCAACTAACAGATGCTTTATACAACAGAGGTTTTTTGCACTGTCTGGCAGTTTCTTGATCAGTGTTGCCCTAATGTCCAGCGTCTCCAAGTGTTTCAGATTTCCTAGTCGCCGTGGTAACTTGCAGACATTGGTCTTTCTGAGGCTTAGGTACTTCAGCTGGAAAAAATTGCAGATACACTTCAGAGTTTTGCTGCTCAAGCAACTGCAGCCTTGCATGTCAAGTACTCTTAGCAGCCGTAGCTGCGGAAAGAAGCATGGGACTTCCTCGACAGAAGATGACATTGTGAAGGAGCGAACATGAGATACACTGGCACTTATATTTTGAACCAAATTGTGACTACTGTGGATGGATAGGCGACGGATTTTGTCATGGGAAACCAATGTGCTTCCATTGTCACATAAGAAGGATGCAAAGTTCTCCTCAAGTGACTTGGAGACGATGACTTCTAGCATTATCTCATGAACTCTGCAGCTCCTCACTTTCCCATTCCAATCGATTCTCACAGGCTGCACAATGCTTCTGGCCACAAACTCATCAAAGTAACTTTCTGCAACCTCCTCCATGCTTAATCCATGCCTTTGGCAAACAAAACCTTCAGCTATCCACCTTCTCACCAAAGGTCCCCTCTTGATCACATAACTTTCAGGGAAAATGCTTAGATACAAGAAGCAAGCCCTCAGATGGTAGGGTAGATCATCATAGCTCAAGGTCAAGACTTGCTTTGCACCTTCCAGAGTAGGATTACTTTCAAGTTCAGAGCCTAAGTTATCACAAACCTTCTGCCACTCCTGCTTGGTTCTATTTGTCTTGCTTGCGAGAAGGCTGCCGATGCTCGTTATTGCTAAAGGCAAGCCTCCACATTTCTTCAAAATGGAATTTGATACTTCCTCCAACTCATCATTTGGTAATTTATCTGCAGAGCCAAAGATCCTCTTGAAGAATAGTTCTCGTGATGTAGAATCTGACAATTGCTGGATTTTGTAAATCCAATCTTGAGGATGAGAACAGCATCTTTTAGCCACATCTTCATTCCTTGTTGTTATTATTACCCTGCTACCCATCTTCTTGTCAGGCAGTACACATCTGATGCTGTCCCACGCTGATATGGTCCATATGTCATCAAGTATCATAATATACCTGCATGAAAAAAAAAGTATA
This sequence comes from Phragmites australis, assembly GCF_958298935.1. Lineage (NCBI taxonomy): Eukaryota > Viridiplantae > Streptophyta > Magnoliopsida > Poales > Poaceae > Phragmites > Phragmites australis. Next base: position 32,701,107 of record NC_084930.1, on the reverse strand, counting down.
AGGGGACTTGACAAGCTAGGGATATAGCTACAGATCTGAAATTATTTATTTTTCTTTTGCGTTACCAAACTAAGTTTTTTTTTATGATGATGCTGGTAGACTAAGCATAAAACTTTTAGGTCCAATGGGAAAAAAGTTCTTAACTCAAAGCTAACAACCCCTAAATTTTTCCATTTCGTTAGTTAAAAAGGGAAGATTTGCAAACAAGAAGTTTGACACTCATTGTTCTGCGTGCAGGTTTTCCTTTCCTGTGGACATTGTCACTTATCTGGCTACTTTTTTGCCTTGTCCTAGATCCAACTCATATATAATAAACAGAGCATATTAAATCAAACATCATTTGTCCATCACAACGTCTAAATCTGATTAGCTGATTTTGCTTGGTTCACATCTGAATCCAATATTTTTGAACTATTACAAGCAGCTGAAACTTGATTTTTTTTAAAAATAATATTCATTTAATGGAAAATTGCAAAATATGCATTTTTGAAAATACAAAATATTTTTGCAATTTTCCATTAAATTAATATTATTTAAAAAACTCCTGAAACTTGATCCGAAGGATGATCCTGGGTTTTAAGGCCAAAAAGCATATAATCCTTACACACCCTAATGGAAAATACGAAAAATTTAGAATCCTAATTCTTTTAACCAGACAATTTCACAATACATCGCCATTTTCTGACAGTTTAGTTACAGTCAACAGCCAGCTCAAAGTGGTATCAGCCAGTATGCAACTAAAAGGTGATACCAGCAATGAGAAAAAAGAGAGGGAATGCCAAGATGTAAAAGCAACACCTCATTTCTTCTTAATGCAATGACCGGCTGTTCTCCTGAGAAAAAAAGTGATACCAGCAACAAAAGAACAAGGTGGCCCTGTGGCAGTTGATAATTCCAAATCAAATCTAGGTACAGGGAAGGATATGTATGTTCTGCTTTTTCCAGACAGGTATCACATTGGATGTAAGAGCATAGGATCCAATCCCTAGGCCATTGCTGAACTTACGTTTTTTATCATAGCAAATTGGGAGTAAGTCTACTTTCAGAAGGCTTGGCATTATTTGTGTTGCACTAATAAACCAATCAATTCGCCTTTTTTGCAATACAGAAAAATTACGATGATCCACTACTGAGGAGAAATGTAACAAAAACTGCTAGTGTACCTTTTGTCATGTAAATATCGCCTGAGCTTCTTAGCCAGTTCTGCAACCTCAAGCCTTTCGATTTTCTCCAAGTTTTCATCTAGGAAATGGCCATGCTTGCCTCCCGCTATTGCCATTGCCTCGTGTGGCCGCTGGATCAGCTCCCTTATCATGTGCTGAAACAGGGTCCTGATGTTGAAGGTCTGTGACACAATGAACAACGGAAAGAGGTGAAAATCAGCGCCTTTCACCGTTGGGCTCTCACACACCATCCTTGCCAGTGTGGTCTTGCCGAGACCGCCAAATCCAACAATGGCCAGCACACGAAGCCGCGGATCATCTTCCATCAGCCAGCTTGCAAGTGCATCCCTAGGCTCGTCAATGCCCACCAGCTGAGCCTCCTCTGTAAAGAGAGCGTGCAACTGTGGATCAATGTGACGAGATGCATGCCTGAAGAGTCGTGGGCTCACCGAGATGATGGATGAACTCATCAATGCAATCCTCGGCAATCCCGGGCACGGGCCTTTAGTTGGCAGCACCACCCCGTAACGTGAGCGCCGCTCACCAACATCCCGGGCACGGGCCTTTAGTTCTTGTAGTTGGATGGCAATGCGACGGCGACAGACAAGCGTGCCGAGCATACAGATCAACCGTCGAAGAAAGCCCATTCCTGATGGCTCACCGAGATGATGGATGAACTCATCAATGCAATCCTCGGCGTCATAGGCAATCTCCCTCACTTGCTTCATCCAGATTCTCACTGGATCGTCATGGCCCTCCGACATGGTGAGGGTGTGGAGGAAGGCATTCATACTCTCAAGCTCATCCTTGATGTATTGCACATCTCTGCGGACTCCCTGCACCAACCAACTTTCATGGGAGAGAAGGCAGCCCAGCTTGCACAGAAGACTCCTCACCGCACCCTCAGTCAGATTGAAGATAGTGCCTTCCATGTCTTACTTAGAGAATGGGAATACAAATATGCTTCTGCAGTTGGAGTTTGTTTGCTTAGGTATTTATAAGACGTAGGTTTGTTGCTAAGGAAGTCTGGGGTTTAGCGGCTAACTGGTTAGGTGCTAGAACTATTTCTAGTTTCATACCTCATTACTATATCTAAATTGAATCTTTGGCGAACATTGATAAAAACCTTTTTTGCAATAGGTTTTTCAGCCATATGTTGGGCTATTTGGAAAGCTAGAAATAGTGCATGTTTTGAGAATAAACTAATCTGTCATCCTAGTGTTTCAGTTAAATCTTTAGACAGATCTTCTCAAAGATATGAGCAAGAAATATTTGATCTGTGGTACACATAACCTGCTGCAATCTATGTCCCCGATGTTGGCTCAGCACCAGCTGCCCCAAGCCCCCTTGGTCACGTGTTGCGTCTACAGGACGATGATCAGTTTGTCAATTGGACCAGGAGAATGAGGAGTCAATAGGTGCTTCTATCGTTGCTGTGGTTATATGGATAATTTTGGTTATGCTCTGGTCTGTTAGTGATGGTCTAATGTTTAGTTTGTACGTTTCCTTTTCACGCTATTGATGATACTTTCATCTCTTTTGGATGATTTTTTATCCTCTTGCTTCGTGTCTAAAGTAGTATAAACTTTGTTCGGTGGATGATTTTATTATTCTGATAATGGAAATGGGGTACCCCGCTTTCGGAAAAAAAGACGTAGGTTTGCTAAATTCTAATATGTAGCAGCATAAGAGTATTTCAAATAACAGTTTCCTAATTATTTTAAATTCTCCGAGCTTGTAGTTCCTATTGTATAAAACCCTCTTCTACTTAATTCAACGATACGCAACTCTCCTGTGTATTCCAGAAAAAAAATTATTTTAAATTATCAGTAAGATTCAATTGGAAACCAGAATTGTAAATTCAAAAAAAAAAAAAAAACTGATTGCAGTGTTAGCTGATGACAAGGCAATGACACAACACGGAGACTTACGTTCATGACTGATGAACAGAATCCCAAACAGGCTGACATCAAGTTATTTACTATAATCTCTCAGCTAAACATAATATTCCTGTGGTGCTCAACAGTGTCCCTGTCCAGAAGATCCAATTCATACTTATATGGTCAGGACAACTTGTCGCTCTCTCTAGATATAAGCCAACTCAGTAATTGGTAGACGGATTGGTCAACTGATCCAAAAATAATGCTGTAAGAGTCATACCCTTACGTCTGTTAAATATACACGATGATGGAGTGACCCAAAATAAACACATCCGAACCAAAAATATACAAAAATATCACCCAATAAGCAACACCAGCTAGGAAAGTAACAATACTGCATTCAACAAGAAAAGGAGAAAAGCAGGTTGATGTTAAATATACACGATGATGGAAGAGTGAGATAAACTACCAAATCATATACAAGAAAGTTTTCCCAATAAGCAAGACCAAGAAAAAAAAAAGGCTGGCACAGCCAACAAATTGGAAATATTGAAACTCGACATGAAAAGGAGAAAAAGCATAGGTTATGATCTAAAAGTAACCTGAAAGCGTGGTACCTTTAAGTCTGTCAAATATAGAAGACGATATAAGAGTAACCCAAAAGGTGCACATCCAAACCAAACAAGTACAAACAAAACCACCCAATAATCAGGACCAATAAAAGAGGGCTGGCAACAGCTAGAAAATTAGCAAAAGTGCAGTTGTTATACTGCAGTTCAAGAGGAAAATGAGAAGCATAGGTTATGATGTAAACATAACGCTGAAAGAGTGATGCCCTTAAGTCTGTTAAATATACACAATGATGGAATAGTGATACAAGAGATACACATCCAAGTCAAACATATAAAGGTAAACCCAATAAGACCGTGAAAAGAGGACTGAAGACAGCTACGGAATAGTCAATAGTGCAATTCAACATGTTTCAGTTAAATCGTAGGGAAAGTAAAGCATAGGTTGATGATAAATAACCTGCTACTTAAGATTGGTTAAAAAAATCCAACTCCAGTTAATTAGGACAGCCACCAACTGCATGAGTAGAATGTTATCCACACAAGTACGTCTGTCCCGATCAGATTAGTAGTGCTTCCTATTTTAGCAGTATGGACCTCAGGTAACGTCATATAGTAATATTAAGATACTAGAAGGAGAAAAGCAAAGCAACTACGTAACATAGAGAACTAATAGAAAATGCCACTAGATAAGAAGGCTTATCTCGTATCATACGCGGCAACAAAGCATCTCTGTTGTTAAATAAGATATAAGATTTATTTAACAAGAGAGAAAACACACAATATCGAACCAATAATCATATGATGTAGTATAAATTCTAAACAATTAGGTAGCCTGATGGCGAGACCACAGATTAAATATGTAAACTGAAGCAAAGCTAAATAGCAACTTGAAGAGACTCCATATACTTCACAGCTCAACAAACACTGAGCATTGTTAACACAAATAAAAGAACAGCTGACGCATGATTGTTTGGTTGTATCTGGTTGTTTGCCAATTGCCGTACAAAAAGTTTGGTTGCCAACACAAATAAGAATAAATCAAGAAGCTCTTGGGAAATACAGGGTGTTTCCTTACTAGAACTTTTGATGAGGTCCATTCTGGTATTGATATTTTCCAGAAAATACCAACTCAGCGATCATTTTTGTTCGTGCATTGCAATAACTACATAAATATTGGATGTGATAACATCAAACACAAACTTAAGTATAAAGAATGGGTGTCATAGGAGTATCGCTGAACAAATACGTTAGGAGCGATGCCGTAGTTTGATTCCAGATGAGATAAAAAAAATGAGAAGATTATCACTAATTTATATCATAATTTCTTTATTTATTTTTATTAGTAAAACCGATTTTATATCCGTAGTTGGTAATGAGATGGAGAGACTAGAGAATGAGAATAGATGGTAAAAGTAAGTAAATTATTAAAATTTTAAAGGTTTTTATTAAATAGGAGAAGAGCTGAGGAAGATGATGTAGGAACGACTCGTGTTTTATATTGTAGAGATAATTTTGCTTGATGATCAAAACCAAGCATCTCTAGCGCGTCCCCAACCTTTTGAAGGTGACGCTTCCATTCGAGTGTTTAAAGAAACATTTGGGCGTAGACGTGTAGTTGGCATGAAAGGAGACAGGTACTTTACCTGTGAAGCATTTCATCGAGCGACTCCAGCGCAATTTGGGAGCGTAAGACTGTTGGAACTTGGACGCAAAGCCAACCCGATCCAACGGCGCCAATGCGTCACGGGCAGTTGGGCACTGCCTGTGACGTCATCGGACATCTCTACGCCCAGCTGCCGGCCTACAGGCTTGTTATTGCTTGCGCCCGACAACCCCTCGACCACCGCCTGCATCGGTGAGGCATTTCACCAAACACCTGGAGCACGGCGGCCATGGCCCCTGGAGACGGTTACCCGACGAAGACTCCGCTTATCTAGCCGTCCGAGACGAGTACTCGCACTGCTCCGGCTGCTGCAAACGATCCGTGATTGATCGGCAAGGATGTGGCTCGCCGGAGGCGGGCGCTCGCCAAGGGGACCGCCGGAGTTTTTTTTATATATTTTTTCGATTAAAAATTTAAATAAATAGATTTCTCGTCACAATAATTAAAAAATAGGCGTTTGTAGCCCACTGAAAGAACTGCAACCCTCTAAGAAAGCGGTTAGAAAGCCTTACCACCGGCTGAGAGGGCGGGTGACCTAATCGTACTTTAAGAGAGCGGCAAGGCAGCTAACCGCCCTCTCAGGGGCGGGTATGAGAGGGTGGGTACAATGCCAACTATCCTCTCAATAGGCGGGTAGGACAATTTTTTTTTTTAAGTTCAAAATTTACTGGAAAATGTTGCTCAATATTTGAAATAGGTATTTTATAAAATTTGGAATTAAAATGATTAAAGAGTAGTGAAAACGGTATATTGGGGAAGCGAGATTTTGAAGTAGTCTACGTATTATTTGGAGGATAAAAAATCAATATTTGTGAACAAATTGTATATGTGAAGCACTCGCAGCATATTACGCGGCAATGAGGTTGCAAACGGCGACAAACATAAGATTATACGTATGGTGGAAAATATTACATAAAAATATAACCACGACGACACGACGAGAAAAAAAAAGGTGACATATACAGTTCGCACAAAGATTTATTTAATAGTGCGTCGCTCCTAATCATAACATGCCTTAGGGACTTGAAACATGTCGAGTTACATTAGATACTCTCTACTGAGTCCACCTAGGATATTTGCCCTTTTGCAGGGCATCGGGGCCTACCGCCTTAGCGCAACGGGCCATCTCCCGCTTCCTTGCCCTCTCAACCTCCCGAGCCTAAGCCGCGGTATGGTCCTGTGTTTCCTTCTTCATGTGCTCTTCTTCCTGTCACTTCAGACATAGTTTCTCTTGTTGTTGCTCGTACTCCCGACGTGCGTAAACTTTCATCCTCCACCTCATGGTCATATTGACCCACCGCTTCTGGTCCTTATTTTGCTCAATGTCGAGCCATTGAATAAAGTCACAGATAGGTGAAGGGAACTGGACAAATAGAACAAGATGAGAGATTAGTAAAATAAGTTGTGAAATTGGGAAAGATGTGGTTGATCTTTGTTGCTATACCCGTGGATACTTATACGGTCCATGTTGAGATTTGTCGTATTGGTAGTTGGCACACATACGGTCCAAGGACATTGAGGCACCAAACATTTCACATCATACTCCATTTTACTGGATTTAACAACTTTGAACTGTCTCCGAAGAGACAGTGATCAGAATTTAACTGCATCAATAACAGCCTCCTTTGTATGGTATATAGCACCCTAAGACACCTCGTTCTCATGATACTCCCACAGTGTCCGATCAGCTGGTCCCGCTATTGCTTTCACAGAGTTTACCTCTGTTTGATCTTTCTGGTACGCCTCAGCTAACAAAATCAGAGGTAGTCCACGTTCACATGATATATCTATATATTGCCTCCAGGTAGATGTGGCTTCGATCGGGATAAGCTCGCAAAAGTATCCCTGACTAGCACGGCTGAGGACAGCTTTCAGCTTAAGATCATGTTGATGCGGATCCAGTTGAAAAAACCGCATCAGTCACTTGCACACACCCGCAATAGTCCTCTCATTGGCTTTACTAAGACCCTTCATGACATGATGAAACCCAAACCCAAACTAACCTACAATTATTACTCTGTACAATCTACATATTCGAAACTACTAACTAAAAATACTACTATGTATTTAATAGCTATCCTACCATGTCGAAATTAATATTGACAGTATACTAGCATTTTCTAAACCTTAAACCCTAGGTCATACCGCTAAACCTGAGGTCATACCGCTAAACCCTAGGTCATACAATGCTAAACCCTATGTCATACAGTGATACCATAACCAGACTAACCTACAATTATTACTCTGTACAGTCTACATATTCGAAATTACCATAGAGAAAATACTATTATGTATTTAATGACTATCCTACCATGTCGTAATTAATATTGACAATATTCTACTACGGCATTTTCCAAACCCTAAGTTATACCGCTAAACCCTAGGTAATACAGTGCTAAACCCTATATCAGACAATGCTACCCTAACAAATCAAAACTACAATTATTACTCTGTATAATCTACATATTCGAAACTATCATACTACAAATACTACTATGTATTTAATTGCTATCCTACCATGTCGTTATTAATATTGATAATATTCTACTAAATACAATATTTTCTCAACCCTAAATCATACATGTCTAAATCCTATGTTATACAGTGCTACTTTACTTATTAATAACAATAAAAATATAAAAGAAATTACCGGAAAGTGCTCTTCAAATCCGCGGATCAAATGCAGCAGGGCTTCGCCGCGCTCTCTTCCTCTCCTCTCATCTGTTCTCCTCTCCTCTCTTCTTCATAATTTTCTCTTTTTTCGGATTAAAATGAGAATTTATCCTCATTTTTAAGCCTTTTATAGAGATGATAAGAGGAGGCGCGTAGGCGGGAAGCCCTTACCCGTCCTCTGAGAGGGCGGTTAGGACTATCCGCCCTCTCAGGAGGCGGTTAGGCCACCCGCTCTTTTAGAGAGAGTTAAGGCTTCCTAACCATCCTTTGGGGGCTACAGTCGTCTACTTTTACGATTATTGCGACGAGAAATCTATTTATTTAAATTTTTAATAAAAATATATATAAAAAACTCGGGACCGCCGCACCTGCCGGGGACAATATAGTTGTGAGGAATCTCGAGCCCATGGGAGAAAAGAAACAGCAGCCCATCACCGTGGCGGAAGTGCGAAGCACATCAGCAGATGAACATCCGCTCTCGGGCTAAAATCACGCTATCGGGCCGCCAGAGAACACAAATTCCGATATCAGGCCGCGAACACAACGCTGTTGGGCCGTGCGAACACAATGTTCAACACCACTTTATATTAATTTATAAACATTAACGAAATAACGAAATACTCTCTCCCTTTAAAAATGTAAGATATATTTTATTTCGAAAAATCAAACTTTATAAGTTTTGACCTATAATAAGTTAAATTATATACATGTTTACAAAACTTTTGATGATTTTTAAAAAAATACATCTTACATTCTTGAAAGAAAGTAGTTTGAAAGCAGATTGTGCAGTATAGACATATTTGAGTAGCTGGAACTTAGTAACGAAAAAAATATTTAACAAAAATGTAGGCGTTTATACAGCCTCTTCGTTACTTTGTCCAACGTATCTGTTAAGACCGTAGGACGCTGCTCTTTTGAGGTGCGCGCACTCTTGGTTTGCCACCACGTCATCTATTATCTTGAATAAAGCCAGGAATTAACAGTTAAAGTTTATTTTTAATTAATTTTTTAAAATAAAATAAGCCTTATATTCTTCTAAGAACAGAGGGCAGTTTGCAAGCAGATTGTGCAGTATAGATTTTGGTGAAAGAAAACATCTTTCATAAATAAAGTGTGGTGAGAACTTACTCATAGAAGTGTCTTAAGTTTAGAGAAGTAGAGAGAAAAGGAATACTCAACGCGATGATGGTAAAAATCTACCTCTTGGCCTGTTGGCTACAGATTTATATTTATAGTATCATTCATGATGTGAATATACAATCATGTCTTTATTGAGATAATGATATATGTTTCTTCCCCTATGCAATATAGACCTAGGGCCGATCGGGTAACATGGCTTAGACCTAGGTAAAAATACTATAACCTTACTGGAGGATATTTTCTAACCATGAAAGCAAGTGGTAGAATACTTAGTCGTTCATTGTGGCGCTGCACTGTCCAGCGTGTTAGGTCAGTCACCACTTGCTCCTTATGTGTCAGGTTGGCCACCACATGATTGGCATTAAATGCCGATCATCTCATGGCACACATCACATGGCCGATGGGCTTGCTTTCTCTAATCTTTACTGGGGACTCCACATATTTCCTCCAGCCTTCGGGAGTCCGCGGCCTCCAGAGGTCACGGGTATTCGGTCCTCCAGGGACTCTTAGGCTTGGGTCTTTGGGACTGCTCCAAAGCCAGGGATCCAGAGGGGTCATGAGCTAGAGTGTCTTCGCATTTAGATTGGCTGAACAAAGGGACGTCAAGGGTCAGCTAGCTCCCCAAGGCTTTGAGAGTCGGTGGCGCGTGGAGGAGGCTCACGGGCTCCGGAGGAGTCTTTGATGGCGACTCCCTATAGTATCTATGACCGGGGCATTTCTCCCAACAACACTCCCTTATTCGTTAGCCTCGAGGTCTGGAGGGCGAGCGGATGCATAATTGCAAAGGAAACTACCCTAGCCCTGCCTCTGAGTCAAGATATTCGAACATCTTTTTACTTAGATTGACCTCTTAGCGGTGGCTACGAGCACTGGCATCAAGGCTCAATGGAGACGGTGTGGTCCAGAGCTCTGTGATAAGGCCGACGACGAGCCGAGGGGCGACGAGGCTTGACAAAGACTATGCTCCGAAGTCCTATGACGGTTTTCGAGGGGGAAGCTGACAAGGGGAGCTGAGGGAGGCGCCCAAGGGGTGTCAAGGGTCAGCTAGCTCCCCCAGGCTACAAGAGTCGGTGGCGCGAGGAGGAGGCTCACGGGCTCCGGAGGAGTCTTTGATAATGACTCCCTATAGTATCTACGATCGAGGCATTTCTCCCAACAACACTCCCTCATTCCCTGGCCTCGAGGTCTAGAGGGCGAGCCGATACAAAACTACAAAGGAAACTAGCCTAGCCCTGCCTTCGAGTCAAGATATCCAAACATCTTTTACCTAGATTAACCTCTTAGCGGTGGCTGCGAGCGATGGCGTCGAGGCTCAATAGAGACGGTGTGGTCCAGAGCTCTATGATAAGGCCGACGACAAGCCGAGGGGCACCGAGGCTTGACAAAGACTATGCTCCGAAGTCCTATGACGGTTTTCGAGGGGGAAGCTGACAGAGGGAGCTGAGGGAGGCGCCCAAGGGGCGTCAAGGGTCAGCTAACTCCCCCATGCTACGAGAGTCAGTGACTCGAGGAGAAAGCTCACGGGCTCCGAAAATCCTATTTGTCACAAGAGTTTTTGATGGCGACTCCGTACAGTATCTACGGCTAGAATATTTTCCCTAACAATAGACATTTTTGAATAGCTGGAACTTAGTAACTAAAAAATACTTAACAAAAATGTAGGCGTTTATGCAGCCACTTGGTTACTTTCTCCAACGTGTCTGCTAAGACCGTAGGACGTGCTCTTTTGAGGTGTGCGCACTCTTGCCACCACGTCATCTATTCTCTTCGATGAAGCAAGAAATTCAATGCAAGCATCTCTGAGATTGCTGCAATGATGCTGGTCTAATGCAGAGCTAGCATTGTTGCCGGGTTCTCAGAATCAAGATTCCTGCGGGCGAAGAATGCCTTCGCAAATCAGCATCAGTCTTTCCATGCCATACCTATATGCAGCCACCAGCAAGTGCATAATCATTTCCTTGCTTTCATCGACGTCAAAATCTTCCATGGCAGGCATTATCTGTGTATATGAAGTGAAGTAATGCTCTGAATACATCAGGATGCATATCTTCGATGGTTATATGCATATGGAGTTGATGGCGGCACTTGAACCTCAAAGTAGGGGTTAATCTTAGTCTCCTCCACCGGTGATTCCTTATAACAGTAAGGGTTTGTTTGACAGAGTTTTCAAGGCAGTTTCTCGGCTGGAATCAGATGAGCTCTACTAAACAGCAGCTTTCAGCTTTTAGCTCCATGAGTGGAATCCGTAGGAATGATTCTCTGAAATGAACTAGAAATTGGGAAGCTAAAAAACAGCTTTCACTGATTCACTTCCTGTACAAAATCATTTCCTCCATATATTTTATTTTAGAGAATCATTTTCAGTTACAGAATCACTTCCTCCAGAGAATCACTCCCTGTAAAGAATTTGGATCAGAGAGAGCTCTACCCAACAGACTCTTTAAGACTTGTACTGAACACAGAACAAGAGGAAGTCGTCCCTCAAGTACGGCCACGCTTCCAGCTCACTCTTCTTCTTTAAACTGCGGGCTCCCCAGACATTTTTACTGGCGTCAGTGTTGCTGAACACCTTCTGTTCCTCCATGCATCGCAGAACCTCACACATCCCGAGGGCCTGGTTTACCAGCGGCAGCCAGAAGTCGAAGCACGCCCTCGCCTGGGTTTGCTTGCTCATAAGCTCGAGGCAGACAACAACGCAGTCCTTGTACTTGTCTGACCAAGCCCCATCAGGGTAGTAGCGAATGCACCAGTCGTAGCCGTCGACGGCGAAGGTGGTGGACCGGATGAACTTGCCGACGCCGAAGCCTCCTTGTGCCGGCTGTAGCCGGCGATCTTGAACGCGTACGTGTCCCGCGCCGTCTCTCGCTTGCACGTCGATGCCGTCCTCGTTCTAGGCCTCTGGGACCCTGCCATGGTTGTTGTTTGCGCGAGGAGTTAGACGGCGGTGGAGGAGGCGGTCAGGTGGTTGGCAACCGCGGCGGGGTTGGAGAAGGACGTGTTGCAGTTCGCGTGACAGGCGTGGATATGGGCAATGGCGCGAGGGAGGCGAGGGTTAACCGATGGTCGACTGCTGCGTGAGGAGGAGGGCCTTGCACTACTTCCTATCATAAATACTTATCCTTTTGGTTAAGATTTGATCAAATTTTTAAAACTTTGATCATCAATAACTTTCAAAATATTTAGTTTGAAAACATAAAAAATCAAACGTGTAGATTTATTTTAAAAAATATTTTTATAATATTAAATTTTTATTAGATATTATAACTCTATTCTAATAGAAATTATGATCAAAGTTACACGTTGAAGACCGTAAAAATAAAAAAATGATAAGTATTTATGACCGGATGGAGTATGATTAATGGCATGATGGAAAAAAAAATGCAGACAGAAACACGTGGTCCTATTCTATATAGATGCATTTTCCCCATCATACAAAACCTCATCTCAAAAGAAAAAATAAATTATCTCAGACAAGAAAGAATACACATACAGCTAAAGCTAGATATCTAACCCCGACAAATCTAAGCTCTAACTTGAATGTTATTCCTTGAGATCTGATCAAGAATAAGCAGTAGTGCAATACAACTAAGCACCAGTTCCCTAAATTCTCAAGGTCAATAGTGAATTATCGAGCATGTTCCAATGCTAGTTATTCTTGATGAAACAAGTCAATTAAATTAGTTGGCACAACATGATTAAGAGAGAGTTAGTAGCTTGCTATGGTTACTTGCATCATACTTGTGCTTCGCAAGCAACAAAAATGAACTATGACATATGGTTTTAGGATCTAAAGAGAAATCAAATATCTGCATCACTTTGGCATCAACAAAAACTGAACCCAAGTTAAACAAACGGGCAAGCAAGAACTAGGAAGCACCTGTGTTGGTATTGGTGTTGACATTGACAGCAGCACACAGTGGTGGCGACGGCTCCAAGAGATAGTGATGCACGAACTTGGATCCGGAAGGCGCATCTCCGGTGGGCAGCATTGTGGATTCGTGGGCGGGGCGTCTGGCCGAGTGGTCGGGCCGGGTGGGCATATGGCCGGACGAGCACGTGATGGACCTAGTATGCGGCTGCTTAGCGGTGGGGGTGGCAGCCGACTCTCGGCAACTAGGGTTGGAGTCAGGACTCGAGTGAAGAGGTGGGCAGATGGCTGATTGGTTGGAGACATGAAGTAGGCCATTAGGCTTTGCTGTTTTGAGTTGTGGCCTGTGGGCTCAGATGAAAAACGGGAATCCCGTGGGAAATTTTCGATTAAAAACGGAATTTTGAGAATACGACTGAGAAAACCGTTTTGGCTCCATTTTCGAATTAAATTTTCCATTTTCGTCTCGTTCCCATGTAAATCTCGAAAATACGAAAACAACCATAAGAAATATAGAAAATGGAACATGACAGGATTTCTTTCGCCCATTTTCATCCCTAGCTTGACTGAGCCTTTTAAGTTTTTTTTTTTTTGGAAGAGCCATTTTAAGTTCTTCAGGCATTTCTTTGCCTGGCTGTACACCATTTTTCTCAATAAAATAAAATAAAATCGCAAAGTAGATAGTAGATACGGTAACACTACAAATCGTAAACGAATTTAACACTACTCTTATATACTGTTACTAATTGTCTATCGTTAGTTGAAAAATGTACTCCAAAATACAAAAAAGAGTTACGATGGGCAAAATGAAAAATAAAAAAGAATGAAACATATGATCAGCTATATGTTCTTTTGTGAAAAAGAATAATGTGAAAGCACAACTGAGAACTAACGATAAAATAGTAATTCTACTAACAAGTGTGTGCGCTCTCGGTGGCAATCGAGTGCACGCCTCCTTCAAAGTTCAAAGGATTGCCAAGGTCGACGGCATCAATGTTGGATCTTCTGGTTTCAGTATTGAAAACCTCATGGCTCCCAAGTCATAGCGCCCAAGGTTGCAGTCAGGCTGGCGGAGCGGCAGAAGCACAGCACGCGCGGGCAGGGTGACAGAGGTAGTAACGTAGAGACTTCTTTTTGCGCGATTACAAGATTCTACCAATAAAATCACTAAAAACAACTCGTGTGTGTAAATCGAGAACATCAGAATCTAAACCTTGATGGTTAGAGTCTTATCATCACGCCTCCACCACCACGCTAAGAGGTGGTTCTCAGGTTTCTAAGTGACTGAATACCACCATAAAACAATCAGATCATACAGGGAATTCATACCAGGTTAGAAACAAAGTTACCGCAATTCAAAGTTCCGAATACCAGCATCAGCAGCACCAAGACAACAAGATAGCCAAGCCAACGACTGGGAAGCAAGCTATAGTGAAATTCAAATTTGAAGAGGGTAACCGATCGTTTAGCGTATTAATTCAAACATTCGGGCAAGATTGTTAACGTAAGGTATTACATCTCGATAATAGCAGTAACATGATGAGGTGGTACAAAATTTGGTACAGTTAGCTCAACCCAGCACAGAAGCATTGGTATCCTTCCTGAGTACAAGCGGCAGCTTTGGACGTAACTGTGACAGCATGGACAAGCACAACTGCAACAGTGAAACATTCACCAACTTCTCATGTCTCCGCTTATCAGATTCTTGGCGCTACAATGGATACCAACACATGCATAAGAATACTGCAAGCTTAAGTAATTATGGGATAAACTAAGGAGAAAACGAAAAGTCACACAAATTAACAAAATCCACCACAGGAACATATTGCATACCTCCACCAACTGTGGCTTCAGGGAGCCGTTCTATCGAGTACCTGTGTCGAGTAATATACATGATTGGAACACCAGGAACCTGCAAAGTTGAGAAAATGCAAATGTTATCAGCATGTGTGCGCAGCTTCTGCAATATTAGGACCAAGTCCTGAGCTGAAAGCAGTAAGCACTAAAAATACCTTCCTTATCCTCCTTTTCAAATCTCTATCACATGTGGCAACAATGTAGCATTTGTGCTGTCACATAAAATGTATGGTTTAGAACAGAAAAATCAAATGCTAAACACACAATGTAGCATAAACAAAAATATCCATCAACTAGCCATTGTGAAGATGAACCATGTAATCCAATGCAATGGAAATGCATGAGTTAAAAAAGGGGCCACCACATTCCCACTTGTTACAATGAACTAAACACAGTACCCACATGGACATCAATCATAGATAAAGTATAATCAGTAGATCTGCACAATTAAGAGCAGTCAGATGACACATCATCTGTAGGTATCAATCGGTATTCGTGCTTGACTTGGAAGAAATTTAGATGCCACATAGAGACATAATATTTAGAGAAGCAAATAAAAAGGTTCCAAGGGGAAAAAGCAACATGTGCTAATTTTTTTCAACTTTGGAAACATTGAACTTAAAACAAACAATCAACCATGTCTTTGAAATGTTGGCTAAAATGTAAATATTAGCAAAACGAAAAAATAAAATATGATTTCAGCTGGAAGTTTGCAATTTTAAAAGGATACAACCTGTATTTCACTAACTTGTACTTATATCTAGAAAACATTAGAGAAGGAACTAGGAAGGTAGATTACATATAACATTATTTCACTTCTCTATCCAATGTCCATATTAACTAGCCACAATATATCAACAAAGTACACTATATGGAAAATATACGGCAAACAGTGAATATAAAAAAAAGTCACAAGTCCACTAAAAGGACCTATCCTCCTAATCTCCTGTTATCCTATTAAAGTTAATGCTTAACAGAATACTCCAGGTACTCCTCAAATTCTAACCAAACAAAAAGTGATTCAAGAAGGCAGAGTTTTACCTGAGTAACCCTCTCCACAATGCAGTCATCGGCATAAGTTCCCTTGTGTGTGCATGCTAATCTTTGGAACCTAGGGTCCTTGGCAATTCTGTAAGAGAAGTCATTTGGGTTATACGAACAGATCAAAACTATACTAAAGTATCAAATATAACCACAAGTATGTGCAATCAACACTTGTATAAGGAAGATGATAGTATGGATAGCAATGTAAATATAAATAAAACCCTATTTTAAGGCAACAAAGCAGATAAAGCTGAAAAAATGCATTAAACGGCACAGTATGGCAATAGCATTGGGTATGAGCCCACCTCAAGGCCACACGATACTTCTGTCCCAACTTTTCAAGCTCAGCCATAACACAGTCAGTGATACAAGGGGTACCTTCATAACCAGACATCAGAATTTGTTAGAGAAAAAGGTATATGCAGTCGACAAGATGTTAAAGGGATAGCTCAAGTCACTAGAAAGATAATGGGAAAGCAAAACAACAGAGTTGCATGCTTACATTTTGCATAGAGGCAGTCCATCATTCCTTTCTCCAAATCCAACTGCATAGGGGAATGAGGGTTTAGTCACAAAGATGAGTGTCTATGAACTGACAGTTAGCCTCATTATTATGTGTGCTACAGAATCTAGAATTAAAGATCAACCCCACTTAATGAATTCAACTTTGACTTATAACAATCATGGTTATTAAGGCATTGCTTAAGCATCGCTTAACCAGTAAGGCGGCCAGAGGGCGACGCCACGCTGGACGTCACGCTTTGAAGTGGTATGGTGTTCGCTTTATTCGCAAGGCATCCGTAAGGCGGCCGTAAAGCGTCTCCATGGCGTAGGGCGGGGTGAGGCGGGCGCCATATGGGCAGCCCGTAGCCTCTGGCGGGAAGAAGCAGGAGAGAGAGGAGGGAATCCAAAATTGGCACAATAAGCAAGAGGGAGGAGAGGGAGAGAGAGAACACAGAGGGAGAGAGCCAACCTCCAGCTCCTGCGCCACGCCGCGACACCGCCAGATCCAACCTCCATCGCGCCCCTTGAATTTGTAGCTATGCTTACTACTTTACTAGGATAGGATGATGATATGGCGTCACCTTGCCTCACGCCTTCGGCACTAAGGCGGTAGTGAGTCACCATGCCTCGCCTTTACGCCTTAATAACCATGATAACAATCTTAGCAAAGGATTCATACTAGATGGGAAAACATGTGGTAAGACAGTGGTTTGTTTTACTAAAATCAACAGTCACCCTAACCATTAACTTTGGCTTTCAATAAGATTTCAGATCTTCTAAGAATAAGTACCTCCGTGTTGGTGTTGATCCTTCTTACATAGACATATGTGTCTGGAGAACTCTACATGCCATAACCAAGTGAAATTGTGTACTACCTATCTTGTGACAACCTAGCACAGAGATCAGCTATAATGTGTCGACAAGCAATAAAAATCCAACTTATCTTTGGAGGGCGTTACATTCAACTTAAAAAATGTCTACTGACCAAATGAGGTGGTTGGTATACAACCTATGGTAAATATTAATTGTATGGCGCAATTGCAATTATGCCTGGTCTCACTGAATCAATGAGTGAAATAACAGAAAACCAGATAATTCAAAGCCAAACCTTGTTCTGGATGGAGAAGTTGATGAAGTTGGTGTCCACAATCACCCGGTACGGTGGCCCCAGCGCCGTGTTATAGCTGAAGAACAGCGCCGATGAGATCTGCGGCCTGCGAACCTCAAACCAGAACGACATCACGAATCCAAACAAGCATGGAAAACTAAACTGAGCCCCAAAACCCTAGCACAAACGGGCACTCACACATTCCGGCCGAGCTTCTCCTTCTCGGCGTCGTTCTTCTTAGGGTTCAGCACCTCCTCCTTGTACCTACCCAACGCAGAAATTTAGGCTCCATGTAGCTGGGACCGAACCGTGGAGGAGCGGATGGGGAGGGAGCATGGTTGCCTTACTTCTTTATGGTCTTCTTGCTGATGATCTTCTTGACGGCAGCGAACTTGGGGCCCTTGCTCTTCGACTTCCCCATCTTGGGCCGAACCCTAGAAACCCTAACACCGGCGGCTACTTCGCGCTGGTCACTGTACGCGGCGGCGCCTCCGTCTGATATCTCACGAGGTCGGCGGGAGGGAAAGGCGAAGAGGGTTTCGCGTCTCTGCAAGGAAGAAAAGCGGCGCGTGGTGGGGCCTACTTGTCATATGGGCCTGCTTGGTTTTGTGCCCAGCTCGGCCCAGTAACTAGATTGAGCCTGGTGCGACGAGGCTGTGCAGCTGAATTTATATATATATATATATATTTTCAGAATTTGTAAAAGTAGACGTGTGTTTTAAAAAATTACACACCTAACATTCTGTCACTAAAATTGCGTAGTATTCAGCATATATTTCTTAAGAAAATGATCAGATGTTATTGTAGTAGGAGTTATGGAAGTTGGGTGAGTTGTGAATGTTTGGGTTAGATGTGTAAATTTTTAACAGAACGATAGACAAAAATAGACTTTCCAACGGATGACGAAGGTTAGAGAATATATATATATATATATATATCCTGTGCAGCTCGCGCTCTGGGCCGTTGGATCTGAGAGCATTGGGCGCGTCGCCGGCGTGGTGTGGAAGGGGAGGGAAGGGTAAAGGAAGTGGTGGGGGATGGCGGCGGCGGCGGCGACGCTCCGGTGGGTGCTGCAGCTGCACCGGGACGTGCCGCGGGCGGCGCGGTTCTACGCGGAGGGGCTCGACTTCAGCGTCAACGTGTGCACGCTCCGCTGGGCCGAGCTCCAGTCGGGGCCACTCAAGCTCGCGCTCATGCACACCAACGACAGGTGCGGCTGCTGATGCTGCCCTCTCCTCGTCGTGTTCTCTGGTTCGTAGGCCTTAGGGTGGTGGTAGGGGATGCGTCGTGAGAGGGTTTGACGGAATGCGGCGGAGGTGGTTCGGCCGCTTGCTGCCGCGGTGGTGCTACTTGCTGTGAGGTTCATGTGTTTGATGAAATGCTTGCGTGGTGCACTTGGCAGACGCTGAAAACACATTGGTGATGGCATGCATGACTGCACATTGCTAGATGTTAGGGATAGTGCGTTCCTACCGAAATACAGCCAACTTTGGATTGAGTCGTGAAAATCTTGGCTCCAGGAACAGAAAGAACTTTGTCCTGAAATTATTTTCCTGTGCATATGAACTGGGTGTTGAAAAATTCTTCCTTTTCCAATTTCCTTATTTGCCATCGGCACCTAGCAGCTTAGATGAGTAGCTGTGCAGGTAAGATGGAATCACGAGTAAGTAATTGTTCTCTTGCACGCTTTGTGTGTAGGGATGCAGGTCTAATGTTAAATAGCTCCTTCATTGTTGGGCAATGATTTGCACTTTACAGCTTACTGGTGGGTTTCAGGCTTTTGAGTCAAATGTTCCTTTTTTATGCGCCTGGTTGAACTTACCATAGGTCGTGTGCCCAACAGCAGTACATGTCAAACATGCATCGCGGCCATAGCAATGCTCCAACGTATGGTACGGCTGAAGGAGTGTTGGATCTGCGAGGTTGCAGATTGCTCATTATTCTTGAGAAAACAATGACCAAGATGAGTGATGCCCTATACAAAAATACGCTTCATATGTTTTCATGGTGCTTCTTGCAAGCTTAGATCAAGAACAGCTGTGGTACTCGGTGTATGAAAATATTTGATCAACTATTAGATTAATTTGTCCTCCTTAGCTTTTGTCACTTGTCAATTCTTCTCATGGACTCCGAATATCATCATTATATGAATATAGGATAGAGAAACATTATGTTTGTGTGGAGTATGGGGATAGTTGTATGTTAAGAAAGATATATAAATTTCCAGTTGCAAAATGTATGTTCTTGAGACATTTTAGCATGTTTTTGCAATGGGCCAGCGCATGGAATTGTAACTGTTGTCTATTTCATACATATTTGCAGTAATCTTGCATCGCAGAGAGTCTATTCTTCAATGCTGTCCTTCACTGTACCAGATATCAACAGTACAGTTTCGAAATTAATGGCACTGGGAGCTGAGTTGGATGGGTCAATCAAATACGAGATCCATGGAAAAGTATTGTGTCTATATGTACATAATTTATATACGTGATTGTATTCATGAGTCCTTCAGAAACAATTTTATGACATTATATTTCTCTGAAATTCCTACTTCTTTCATTGCAGGTTGCAGCCTTACGATGCATCGACGGGCACATGCTAGGTCTTTACGAGCCAGCTTGAAGAACTCATGCTACAAGTAAAGTAACGAAAAGCTCCTTTAATCTCTCTGAAATGGCTGGTGCATGCTTATTCTTCCGGACAAAAGATCTTTTAACATAAGTCAACTGACTGGGCCTCTTGTATCTGAAGTGCCAGAGCTCCGTTTTGTTAGTAAAATCGTATGAGAGACTGTAGATAATTTACAGCAACCAAATATTTATCATTCTCTGCCTTGTACTGCTGGTAGTGATGCACATGGTCCCAAAGTGAGTACACCTAGCAGATCAGGACGGTGGGTTGAAGCCAAGTTCATCCAAACTAGTATCTTCAGTGGTTCTCCTTGGTCATGGCCTGGACTTACCCATTAAGATGCGGCAGTGTATCTAGTTCAAGTTTCATTTTCTGGTGCAGCCTTGTTCTGTCACTGTTCATTCATGGAATTATATCACCATTGGGTGCCATGTGTTGCAACCTGACTTTTCCACTTTAGAGGTGGAAAATCTTTGTGTACTGTCATCTCTTCAGTAAGCGGAATTTATTGAAGTTAGACATATCAAAGTAGCATAACAGAAACAATGTAGTGGATCTGTAGATGAAGTCATCAAAAGTACTTTAAGATAGCTACAGAACTGGGTATTATATATGATTACGGAAACTAGGTCAATGTTCTTAACCCAATTCTCAGGAATGTTCTAATGGGTCTCCTTAATGTGGTAGAGTTCTCTGGTTATTTGTGAAAACACGAGTTGAAAGCAATCTATTAAACATCCCTATCCTATTTTTCTAACATTATTATTAGTTAGAAAAATAGCTCCATATTTATTAATCAACTTAAATTGATTTTCAGAACCTGACCTGATCCCTCTGGAGAAACTGCACCCGTCTATTTTTCACTTCATTCGTCCTGACCTTTTGTTTGGCAGAACATAAGGTGTTGGTCCTTCAGACTAAACGGATTATGCGAGATGCAGCGCGTGCATTATTATGTGAATTTGTTCTAGGACTTGAGAGCTTCATGGGTTTATGAGTATTCCGCCCTTTTCATGTCATCAGGAACTTCATGTGTGCTGCGGCGCAAGTATTTGCGGGGAACGCTCCCCGGGATCAAAGTAGCCGCCAACCTGGGTATACGCATAAAAGCGTGACAGGTCTAATGGTTGAGTTAGCTGTTAGTTTTTATTTTGCAGATGCATATGGGAGAGAAGTGAGTAGAGGTGAAGATAAGAGTTAGCTGTTAACTCTTATTTTACAAATATAGAGGAGAATCTTAGAGAGCTCTTTTTATTAAGAGATAGCTCTAAGCATAAAGCAGATCTCACTTTAACCCATCTTTCTGTGAGATATAAAGAATTAGAAACAGCGAGACCTGTATAATTTTTGAAAAGTCTAACCTAATGGTTAGAGAATTAGAGCTGCCCGAATCAGGCAAGGCATCAGCATTCAGCAGCCAACCTACTCCCACTTGCATCACCTCGTCAGCAAAACGCCCTTCAAATGCAGTCTACTCTTGTACCATGGTCCATGGCCATCTTCTCATGCAAAAGACCCCTGCCGTCCTATGAGCTACAAAGCTGCACCCTCCCGAATCCCGATCATTCTGCTGCACCTGCACTCTAGAAATTAACCTGCTGTACCTATTAGGAAACTACAAATACATATACTTTTTTAAGTACAAACATAGACACGCACACACTACCTAAACCCTAAGCACATCCAAGTTCACCTAAAATTCAAACGCGGACGGGTGGGACGACGCCACGATCGCTCCACCGGTACCGTCGAGCTAAACGCTCGTTCGCACAAATGCATATATTTTGATTGCAACGCCGGAGCCTAAAGCAGTAGCATCAACTGCTCCTTATCAATGGTAAAAGAATGGAATGATAGTCCAACTTGTCATCAGATGAACTACCTGTTCGCGCTGAAAACAACGAGGTTGTTTGCCGGCTACCGGAATTGTCGGTTGATTGGCCACTTGTTCTCGGCAGTTGCCGGAGGGAAAAGGTAGTTTGATAAAGGCGTCCGCTTCCGTTTCTGGTGAGACACCTACTCTCTTGCTCCTTGGTGCATAATAAACATGAGTAATACTAATGGTTTATGGCTAAGTGTTTAGAGAAAAGAGTGTTAACTATCTATATATAAATTATAATTTTTAATATTAACATACTATATGTATTGTTTAAATATAATTAATTATCTTGTTAGTACTAATATAAGCAGTGATGATTAGTAAGTAACTTGTCCTTCACCTAAGCACTAGTATCAGTTAAGGTTTTTAGGACTGGGATCTTAAGTAGGATCATTTTTTATCGGATCGGATCGTAGGTTCACGATCCTATGAGATTTTTATTTTAAAGTTTAACAAGTATGAAACATCGTTAAATATAGATTCTGAAGATACAAACTAATAAAAATATGTCACATTAAACTAATAAAACTTAATTATACATAGATCTTAGTGATTCTGTGGGATTCTATTGAAACTCTCATCTAGGATCAGGATCTTATGTAAAATCTTAAAGATTCTGTGGGATCATATAAACTCTCATATAGAATCATGATACTATGAATTTAAGATATATGGTAGGATTAGTATTATTTCAACTCCATAGCATCGTAGGATCGTAAGATTTATGATCCGTATCTGATAACCTTTATACCAGTGCAGTTCAGAAAAAAAAAATCATAAGCACACCATTGTACATGCTCTTATGTTGTTTAGATAAAATTTAGGAAAATCCATAATGAACCCTCGCCTAACATGTAGTTAGTAGGACTCGGTGCCATACCGTTCTTAATGCCGTTTCACTACTGGTAAGAGCATGTAAAGCACTGCTGATATGCATATGATGTAAATCACTCTTAATCACAGACATGCATATAATCGCCCAACGATTGGCACCAATGACACATTGACTACTAAATAAAGCAAACCACCACTTCCCGCCATTGCTAATTACCCTCTTCCCAGCTTGGCAACCTCCTCCTCCACTCCTTCCCTCCAGCCATCACCTCCTCCAGTCCAAGAGGGAAGCTATTTCAATTCCCACGTCGACATGGCGGCTTCCTCCCGCCGCCGTCGATCGCCGCCGCAGACCTAGCTATTGAGAAAGGTGCTCGGGGGCAGGCATCAATGGCGAAGACTTCCTTGCTGCTGTTGCTTGTGCACGTCCTCGCGTTCTTGCATTCCTGCACGGCTCAGAGCCGCATTGCAAACATCTCGGTCGTCGAGGCCGCTGTCCGCGACCGCGCGTTCGAGCTGCTCCGCCGCACGAGCCAGCTCGTCGACGTGCCCCTCCCGGCGAACCTCTCTGCAGGCGTCGAGGCCTCGGCGCTGCGCGTGCGCAGCAACGAGCTCTGGGCCGACGGCGTCAACGCCACCGGCTTCACCATCCCGCCGCGCGTCGTCCCGGCCCCGTTCGCGCGCCGCGTCGCCATAATCTTCGAGCACTTCGACGTCGGCAACGGCAGCTCGACGGGCGCCGCAGCGCTCTTCGCCGCGCCGCCCGGGTACGCGCTGGCCGCGCCCGTGGTCGGCCTCCTCGCGTACGACGCGTCGGCGGGGCTCGACGCCCGGGTCGCGCTCCAGGCGCTCGGCGCGCCGGTACACGTCGAGTTCAAGAACCTGTCGTCGGCGAAGGGGTTCAA
Source organism: Phragmites australis (assembly GCF_958298935.1). Taxonomy (NCBI): domain Eukaryota; kingdom Viridiplantae; phylum Streptophyta; class Magnoliopsida; order Poales; family Poaceae; genus Phragmites; species Phragmites australis. Next base: position 32,677,386 of record NC_084930.1, on the reverse strand, counting down.
CGCCACAACCGCGCGGTGCCTGACCTTCTCAGCCAGCGGGGAGGTCGTGGCCACGCACGCCGTGGTGTCGGGGTCGGCATGCGCGGTGCCCGGCACGGGGCACTTCGGTGTGGCGGTACGGGTGCCTGAGACGCCAACGCCAGCGCCGGCCGTGAGGGCGAGGTGTTGGGCGTGGACGGTTGGTGTCGGCGCCAGTGGCGTGCTGGGTGCCAGCTTTTTGGCGCTCTCTGTGGCCGGCGCGGTGAGGTGGAGCAGGAGGCGGAGGAGGGAGGAGATGGAGCGGCGGGCAATGGCCGGGGAGGAGCTGGGACGGATGACAGTGCGCGGGAGCAGGATGCCATCGGCGAAGGTGGTGAGGACGCAGCCGGCTGCCGTGGCGGAAGGCGTAGCTGAGCTCCTCCCCGAGTCGCTCCGGGCGACGCCAGCTTAATCATCTGAGGTTTTCAACGCTCGCCTTTGTTTTAGGTGCATTTTTCAGCATACAAAATTTCTCATTTAGATTTTACAGCGTACGCAACTTGTACAGCACAATGTGCTTTGTCCAAATTTTCCCCAAATTTCAAATGCAATTGAAATGGAGGTTTTGCCGTAAAAAGTCCTAAGTTCACGTTATCATAATTTCTCCAGAACAGAAACATAAAATATTTAGTGACGTTTTGTTTATTCATTTTTGCAAATTAAGAAAGTTTTTACAGACATAAAGCGCTCCTCATGGATGCATGCTTTATAAGAAAAGAGTTGACACCGAAGGGATATCACATTATTTGGCTTTAGTCACTGAATGCACACAAAATTGAACAAGGGGGACTGATGCCTTTATTGCAAAAAATGTATATACACTATGATTTTTCGGCAATCTAACAAAGATCTTACAGTTTTAAGTATCCTTCCTTCCCATCAGTTCGAATAACCTCATCTTGCAAAACATCTAAAGATGTACAATCATGGCTGCAGACTTGAAGTGCCTCCCATTAGTCTTTTATAGCTCACTGTGGCAGTAAGAACATGCTCAAGGATTCATTCTGTTTACGACTTGAAGGGCATGGCAACAGGAATCGTATCTTCTTAAGCAAAGTCAGAGGGATGAACAGTATTATAACATTAGCGTTTTTAAACCGTTAGATCTGTAACAGATGCACCAGATTATCTGGTACAGCACCTCTGTAAACAGTAGAATCACTACAGTATTTTGCTACAGTAAATAATAGCAGGATACTGTTCACCTAGACTCGTATTACTGTGCATTTCAGTGCCTTTGTGAAGGCAAGTCAGAGGATGCGCGTCCACGGCAACAACCATGGATAGAATCTGTACGTATGTTGATCAAAATTTCTGGTAGAAACTAGATAACAAAAGCATTTCCCAACGATGTCTGGCATCTTTTCTTCAGACTCCAAGTAGAGGAGCTCCTCTGTCATATGAGCACAGATTTCTGCATCTATCTTTCTAGAGACTGAAGCGGGTAAACATGTATAATCGAGAACTTGTTCTAAATATTAAAGTTCGTTGTGTATGACCAGTACTCTTTGACGATCTCACGGAAGAGAGATCCTTCAGTTTCCATGAGCTTCGTAGGTTTATCGTACTCCACTATTTTACTTGGAAGTAAGTTGAACCTATTAGTATGGATTAGACTATCTCCAATCATATTCTGTTCGTTTTGTTTTTTCATAATTTCCTTCCCTGTTCTATTCTTTTATTTTCTCTTATTTTCAACAACTTCCTTTTGAGTGGAATCACGAAGGAAAAATAAAGAGAATTCCGTCCTGAAGGGAATATTTTCATGACGAAAATCGTAAAGGAAAACCGTTGAAACACTGAAAGGTATAAAAATTTCTTCACGATGAGATTTTCGTACTCGAAGTAAAACGGTTAACCTTAGTCTTATGGGAGCATACGCTGCAATAATATCTTGAGACAGACCTTTTCAAAGTCTAACAATTGTACATAAAAGATAAAAAGTCTACCTTTTGAATTCCCCTGCTAGCCAAAGTGCGAGCAGATGAGCAGACCAGAAAATGCTCCTGGGCTGTGTACGCGTAACAGCGGTCCACGAATTCCCAACCAAGCGAGCACTAGCAGATACACACGCGGATCGCGATCCGCGGCAACGCTGAAACAGGCATCCGCACCGTCCAATCTTACCGAATCCAACGGCTCCCCGAAACCCAGTTCCTCCCGCAAGCACACGCCGCCAAAACCGTTCCAAAAATGCGATGGCCCATCCCTCCAAACCCCCCAAATTTTTGGCCAAAATTTCAAGCCCCGCGCGCCAACTCCGCAAATCCCACCACTACTTAAACCCCCCACCGATTCCTCACACCCGTAGTCTCGAGCCCAGATCGCCGTCGCCCTCCGCACCAAGCCGCCCGACCGCCTCGCCCGATGGCCCGCACGAAGCAGACGGCGCGCAAGTCCACCGGCGGCAAGGCCCCGCGGAAGCAGCTGGCGACCAAGGCGGCGCGCAAGTCGGCCCCGGCGACCGGCGGGGTGAAGAAGCCGCACCGCTTCCGCCCCGGCACCGTCGCGCTCCGGGAGATCCGCAAGTACCAGAAGAGCACGGAGCTGCTCATCCGCAAGCTCCCCTTCCAGCGGCTCGTCCGCGAGATCGCGCAGGACTTCAAGACCGACCTCCGCTTCCAGTCCTCGGCCGTCGCCGCGCTGCAGGAGGCCGCGGAGGCGTACCTCGTGGGGCTCTTCGAGGACACCAACCTCTGCGCCATCCACGCCAAGCGCGTCACCATCATGCCCAAGGACATCCAGCTCGCCCGCCGCATCCGCGGGGAGCGCGCCTAGGCGCCCTGCTGTCCATCGCTTGGTTGCTGTTACTATTAGGTGTTTAGGCTCTTCTCGTCATGTTCTTGCTGTGTCTCATGCCATTAGCTGCTTGCTATGTGTTGATGCTTTCGCTGTCGTCAGACTATCAGTTTGGAGAAATGCAATGGATGTGATCTATTTTATATTTGTCTTGTGCTTTAGGCTTCCTTATTTCATGGTTCAAATGACCATTGTGCTGGATTGCGCTGATTTGAGCTTGCTGCTTAGAATGCCTTAATCAAGGTATGGATTCGCATTAGGGCACAAAATGCTTTAACAATTTTGAACCAAGCATATATGAGATGCTGGAGTTTGTTAGAAAGCGTTGCAGCATTTGGAGTTAGGTGTGATGCTGTGATCTGAAATCTGAACTCTACTATCTATTGAGTTCATTTAATCTAACAAGCACAGCCTTTAGTGATCTAGTGCGAGCCAAACCACGACATGACATTACTTATTCCTAGTTGAAGTTATGTACTTCAAACCTCTTTTTCTGCTCAGACATACTTAAGTATCTTTGTTACAATGAATACTTAGTTTTTCGCTATGTGTTGGTGAGTGCTGTGGCCGTATTGTGGCTATTAGTTCTGAGATTGCAATGCAAGTGATCTATTTATACTCAACTTTCTGAGTTTATCTTTATCTCGTGAACTATTACTTAGTCTGGATGTTATGCTTGCTGAATCCATGCTTGAAGTTGAAATGACCCTTGTGCTGGATTGTGTCTTGTGGCTGATTTTCGCTTGTTGCTTAGAATGGTTCGTCAGTGATAGTTTGCGTGCGGGCGCAGTGCCACAAAGTTGTTGAATCAACTATGTTGGACCAAATGGTTCTTGTGAATCAGAGGTTGGAATTTGTTTGCAGGAATTGCAGTTTTTGCATTTGGGTGTTATCTTTGATCTGAAGTCTGAACCCTGTAATATTCATTCAATCCAACAAGTATAACCTGTAGTGATCCAGTACAGGTGAATGACGACGTTCAAACCTCTTTATTTGCTGCAAAGTTTCGAAAGATCGAAAGCTGGATACGAATAGGAGCCACTAATCACTGCAGATGATATGAAGGCATGGATTCCATCCCAGCTTACATAGTTTTGCGGGTCTCCACAAGCTGCAGAGGTTGCAGTTTGGCCGTTCACTACCATCTTGGTTAAAATGGTAAGCTCCGCCACCATCTCCACAGCAAGCCCTACTTCAGCCCTGAAACCATCACCAGATCATTCAACCTTTACTGTTGGCTATGAATATGAAGCAAATTTGCGAGATAGAGATGGTTTGAACTGGTTTGTTTGCTAATTTGATGCTACACGATATTTTGGAGGAGCATTAGGATATTGGAACAGCTCAAGCGTTGTGGATTGCTTGTCAACATACACGATCGATGCGTCCTGCAGCTTCTTCCTGGCCTCAGCCAAGCTGTCGTTCAGCAGTTCATTGCAGTAGACTACTCCGCTATTGTAAGTTTTCATGCATCCAATTTCATCCAAGTCACTGCTGCTATGCGGGAGCTCGGTGAGGAATGCTGGGTAGCATTCGATGGGAGCCATGTTGAACACCATGAAGTTGCGAGCTCCGATGATATACAAGTCCTGCGGTGAATGAAATAAGTGGGTGAACCACGGCGTTAAATAATTCTCCAACTCTCAAAATGATTTCACCTCAAACCTAGGATCACTCGGTGTCGAAAGAATCAAGCAAAGTCTCCCTTCAGTTGTGAGCCAGGTCTCCTGTGGAAGTAGGTCGTGCCGAACGGCCCCTGCTGCGCCGGGAACGCGGCCCAGAAGCTGCCGGTATCGGAGTTGGAGTCGCCGAAGTTGAACACGGCAGGATACTTGCACCCTGACATTGCCGCCGGGCAGAGGCAGCACAGTGTAGCCAAGAAGAGCAGCCATATGGTCTTCTTCATCGTGGAAAGAGAATCGACGTGCGAGCTTAGCTTGGTGAATGGTGATGTGGTGTACTGGTGTGCGTCGATGTGTAGGAAAGGGCGTGATGTGGCATGTTTATACAGGGGAGAGACCGATGGTGTTCGTGCTGTTGAGCTGGAAATTTATCTCTTTTTTTGAGATTTTATAATTTTTCACTGAACAATTTGCTATGTTATTTATATGTTATCATTATATTGATGACTCATAGATCTAGATTCTACATATTACACTTATAATAAATGATATATTATGAAAAAATATAAACGATAAGATCCGTATAAATTTTAAAAAATATACTCTCTCATCTAATAGCAAGCCCTCCTTCTACCTATTAGAGATGTCATGGTAAGTACAGCAGGACAGAAGTAGTATTGTACTGGTGCGTAAAGGCCAGGAACGTCACCAAAGATCAGTCATAATTTTCATAGACAAACACGTACCGATAGATGATGAGAAAATATATGATTTATCATCGAATAACTACTAATTCTACAATCCATCATCGAATAAATTATGTTTACTTTTATACCATCAAATAAATATTTCAGTTCCTTATATGCCATCGGATTCTGATACTACCCTCCGCTGCACTGTTCATAAACAGTATGAACAGTACCCGTGAATAAAAAAGTCACAAAAAATATGTCGATTTTTGTGCACGCTCTATAATTCATAATCAACCTGTTTTAACTGTGTTCACCTAAAAATACTGTATAGAATTCAAACTAAAATTCTTCAAAATGTACTACTTTTGTAACTTCTTGCAATTTTTAAGCCTCATAAAAATTTACAAAAAATCTGAGAAAATTTACTAATATTCCTCTAATGTGATGCAATAATTTCTAAAATTATCTCCCGCGGTGAAAAAATTAGTTCTTTGTAATGCACAGTATTATAAAAGTAGCTCATTTTGAGAAATTTTAGTTTGAATTTTACACAGTATTTTTAGGTGAATACAGTTAAAATAGGTTGATTATGAATTATAGAGCGTGCACAAAAATCGACATATTTTTTTGACTTTTTTTATTCTCGGGTACTGTTCATGAACAGTATAGCGGAGGGTAGTATCGGAAGCCGATGGCATATAAGAACTGAAACATTTATTCGATGGTATAGAAGTAAACAAAATTTATTCGATGACGGATTGTAGAATCAGTAGTTATTCAATAGCGAATTATAGATTTTCTCATAGATGATCTGGACTTTTCTTGGGGCATACTTGTGCTGTTATATCCTCTACCAAACGGCTACTTCATCTAACCCCAAATATAATCTATTAGCATATTAACATGATCTTTAACATACTGCTTTTACTAACAATATTTATAAAAATAAATTATTTCAAATACAATGAGTTATATATTACAATGATATTTTTCATAATGAATCTATTAACAATAACCTTATGTTATCAATCTTTATGTTTTTTTTTTTATTGATGATCAAAGCTAAAAAAAGTCGTAGTATACCTACGCTGCTACTCTTTTTGGAAGCATTTCCGCACGTCACTGCACGAGTGAATACCACTCCTGAGAGCAAACCAATCGTTATCCTCGAGAGCCGTCTGGGACATTGCTTTGGAGCTCACGGGACGAGGATGACGCACTCACGCTCCGCAGCGGCCTCGAAGCGGTAGGAGAAAAGTGCGGGAAAATGATGAACCAGATAGCAGAAGGATAAACTCGTGGACGGAGATAAGCTCGTGACACTTTGAGATAAGAATCATCATTCGGCAATCAGTACGATGTACTACATGCGCTGACAAAAAGATTCAGACGTGAAAGAAACGGTGCAAAAATCACCAAACGGGTGACGGGATACAACCATACAATCGTGTTCATCGTAGATCGACCGCTCCGAACTCCATTACATGTGACATGCATGATGCTTGCCGGCATAGGATGAGGCTGTACATGGGGGTGTACATATGTGAGGCGTCTTGTTCTGGGATCAGGACGGCGAGGAGAGCAAGCGCTGGATGACTTTGTCAGGATCGTTGTCGTGGATGGCCAGCAGCTCGGGGACGTTCGGGGACGTGAAGCCCATCTCGTGGAGAATGTTGTAGGATTTCACGAACTCCTTCACCTGGGCAGAAGATAGACTATTAGTCAGTTTGATGAGCATGCAACAGCAAAAGAAAATAGACTACTCCGTAAATAAATAGCAACAGTGCACAAGATGCGAGATGCGGGCAGACTAGATACCAGGGATTATCTCAGCTAAACCACACGTGTCAAATTATTTCGTTTATCATTTACCCAGTTGTGTACAATTAACAAACAGTGAAATATTCTTCTCCGTAGAAAATTGGCTAGTTGTACGAAACATTCTTTTGGTGAAGACTGTTAAAAATTGGCATGCATTTCTTATCTCGTTCCAACCAGAACATAACTCTCTTGCAAAAACTGCAACTGAAATTTGCTCTGCTGCTTCAGCGAAAAATCTCTATCATCCAAAAACATGTCAAGCATTTTAAGTTCTATAAGTCTATTATAATTGATGAGTGCAGCACTGGTGAACGCAGTTGGTAATCATGAATAATGAGGGAGTAAAATAAAATCCCAACAGACTAAATGAATAAAGAATGATTGAAATTTGAAAGTCTGCTCATAATATATCAGTGGTTCATGAGATATTTTCACGAAGTGGATGTGGCACTTCCTCTTGTTTTTCGTTAAGAGGACATGAACACAAGCATAGTCTTGGAAAAGGAATTAGTGCATGAAACATGAAAAAGTGGATCTAATTGCCTGCAAATCCTAATAGTGATAAGATGTACAGGGCTTATGGACGGCAGACAAAAGTTACCAGTGCACTCTTTTTTCATGACAGATGGTGCTGGGAGAAGTATTAATAAATACAGTAAGGGGGAAAAATCATACCTTCACTGGATTATCTCCATAATTCAACACAGCAAATGAGACAGATTCACGTCCAAGGCCCATGGCGACATACTTGTCCACAACTGGATCCCCTGAAGACACTGGTCTAGCCTGCAAAAGGAAAAAAAAGAAAGAATGCCAGTTATCGATCAATGGTACTTATTATAAAACAGCTCGGTGGCATGCACTAACACTACTCATCATGTGAAGACGATGACAGGGTGGTGAGAACCTAAAATGATATCAAGATTGTACCATCCAAATTTCATCAAGTGCCTCTCAGAGAAGAGAAAATTCAACAAATGGCAGTGTTCACACATTAAGTAGATTGCAATAGAACATGTTACTCTTGAACAAGGATTTTATCAAGGGATCAAGGGCAGCCAGATTAGCAGCTTTTAAACATCTTAAAGTACATCCAAACCAGATTATAACCAAATCAAAGCAGATAATCACACGTGACAGTTTTTCTCATGAGTAAACTACATAAAACAGGAAGGTAATGGCATCAATTCTCAGCATATCAACTGAATTTGGCTGGAAGGGGCCTTCACTGCCTGTAAGGTTTTGGGGCTAACAATAGCTCACATATGGCATTATTTACAGATGAGAAGATCCCTAGAAGAATTAAACATTATTAACACTAGCTGAGTCTATAGTTATCATGGTGTCACTATATCGTCGCCATAACGACGCTATGGCGGCGTGACGCTGGTTAGCTCCTCGCCACGGCGCCGGAGTGTATGGCGTCCGCCATACAGGCGTGGCGTCGATAAGGCGTTGTGTGGTGGGCGCCATAAGGGTAAAAGTCGCGGGGGGGGGGGGGGGGTCAGAAGGGGCCAAGGGGACGAGAGCTCATGGGGATATGTTCGAGACCTGACTTGAGCGCCGAACAAGAGTGTGGCTCGTGTGAACCCTAGCCAAACCGAGAGCGGGTCACCGCCATCGCCGAGGCCGAGAGCCATCCGTCACCAGTGGTCCTCACCATCCTCCGCGGCGTGCCCCTGCGCAGATCCGTCCGCCGCCCGTGGTCCTCGCTGTCGCTGCGCTCCCTCGGCCTTCCGACGCCCCTGCGCACTTCGTCTGCTCCATCTGCTCATGGTTCGTCGCTGCTCTCTCCTCTCACTTCTCTCTGTTGAGTGCTGATCTGCTCTGTTAGACCATCCCCAACCATTTTTCCTTCATTTTGTTCCCTTCCTGATTCCATTCCCCGTTCCTATTCCCTTTATTTTCCCTCATCTACAACAGCTTCCCTTCGAAGGGATTCGTATAGAGAAAGGAGAGAGAATCCTGTCCTGGAGGGAATGGCCTTAGGAATTACTTCATGAAGGGAAACTGCTGGAGCGCTGAAGGAAACGAAAATCCCTTCGCGAAAGGATTTTGGGTCACGAAGGAAATCCGTTGGGCATGGTCTTAGGACTAGCACTGCACTTTCCTCTCACTTCTCTCTGTTGCAGTAGGCCAGTAGTAGCAGTGTAGCACTTAGAAGTTAGAACTTGTAAGCCTGCTGGTAGCTGCAACTGCAGTGTTGCGCTTGGCTGCTAGGGCTGGAGCCTTAGAGGAGACATGGGCTAAGAGGGCTTCTATGGGCTGGCTTGGTGGGCTGGGACAATTAACAAGTTCCTCTACTTTTCTTTGCCTTTTCCCTTGCCTGTTTATTATACCTATACATATATTGGTGCATATCTGATTTACACAGTAAATACCTGATTTACACACTAGCATATAGCAGTTCAGCTCAAGCTCTAAGTTGTAGGCATTTAGTAGTTAGCACACTAGGTATCACATAGCAGTTTAGCTGCACACTAGTTCTTCATGTGAAGAAGATGAGGAAGAGGGAGAGGAAGAAGAGATCATTGTGGATGATCATATCCTAGACTATAATGTGTGTATTTGTCACGCCAATATGTCTATGGCGTCGCCACGCCGCGCACCAACATAGATGTTGTAAAGTTGTGAAGGTGGTGAGTTGCCACACCTCTCCACACCGCCGTAACAACTATGGGTGGGTCGCCACACCTCGCCACACTGCCATAACAACTATGGCTGAGTCTGAGCTGACAGAAACTTGGAGGAAAATGCAACATAAAATTTTTCTGCAACAGTATCAGGGCTTATCAGGCAGAATAGGGCTAAAAAAGATAGAACAGTAAAAAAATTACTGACAGCTTTGTACGAACTGTGCCAAAACCACATGGATCACTACTCCACAGAAAAATGGCAAGACCAGGTTGAATGTTCAGGTGCGTGCTTTACAGTATCAATTTATTATTGCTTCAATGAGCAAGTCCAGAAACTCTTCTAGTCTTTTAAACTAATGCCTATGTTACATAAAACCTGCCCGTCGGCAACATTAAAGAGGGAAGAAGGCTGGGAGAGAAAATTTAATCGAATACTGGTGGGCCTAAGTTACACAAGGAAAGCTAGCAATTAAGCCAACAGTAATAACTAAGAACTGGTCTATAAGCAACTTAAAACTGATTTTCGACATTCTGCTAGAACTTGAAGTAAGAGAATGGTATTTGCGTAATGATTAATGATATATTGGTATATGAAAGAAAGTAGTGTAAGCTGTGCATCTTGCCTGCTGTGGCACTGTCTGAGGCGTGACTGGTGTCTGCCTTTCTACCACAAACTTGCTCCAGTTGGGATTCTCCTTCTCTGCCTCAGCAAGAATCTTTCTCTCATATTCAAAGTCGAAGTTGAAGGTGCTGCGAGGAATTTCTACCATATGTGGTGCCAATTGAGGCTGAAAAGATAACACTAATTAGAAAATTGCAACTACCCCAAACACCATGAGTGAACGAGGGAAGTGTGAATAGTAAGCACTCAGTGTTTTTGAGAATGATGGAATGCATCTCTAGAAACAGAACAAACAATAGGCAGGCTCAACATACAGTATGAGCTTCGATAGAACCCACACATAGTAAGAATTGGATCCTCGTACATTTCGAATCATTTGACTACAAACTATAAGGCCAAGAGTATACAACCAACAAACAGCAGGGGCTGGAAGATAATTAACAGAAAACATCAGCAAAGTTCTCCATGGGGAACAGAACGGCTAGCACAAACATTAGTTCCTTATTTTGTTTAGGCACACTCTCATCCTGAGTTGTCCAATCACCATGGAATAAGTTGCACTTGTTAGATCTACAATGGGTTGACAAAAAGGGTAATAGTCCATAGAGAAATAGATAAACCAGTGAATGGTTCTTAGCAAGATCAAGAAGATGATCAAAGGTCACAGGACAGCTAAAGATGACTCAATAATGAATCAACAATAAATAACCAGTTCATTGCTGCAAATTTTCATGCCATAGAGACATAGACTACCCTGATTGAAGCCAAAAGTAAATAAACGGAGATTGATAAAAATATCTATAGTTGGGCCTCATCATTAACTATCCATCCTTTTCATAAGCCAAAGGAAAGTGATCAACAGTTGAAAACTTTTGTCAATTTACATCTTAACGAACAACATATCAACATTTGTCTAACAGCTAGGCAACAATACATTCTCAATGGAGTAACACTTATATCTAAAAGGAAAGAACATTGTCCCATGGGGCATTGCAATCATTAGGATAGAAATTTTGGTGGCAGCAGATTAGTAGTTCTTGAGAACACATAAAAAATAGTAACTGAATAATAAACTAAATTACTCACAGGAGGGGTAATGCGATATTCAGGCTTTATCACAACTTGTATGCCCACTTCTGCACAATAAAAAAATATTGTTATTAGAACATGAACTGTTCCTGAATAACAAGCAAAACAGGAAACACTAAAGAGTAGTTTATTCATTTTTCGCATGATGTAAACAGTAAAATAAATATAGAAACACATCTATCAGAACTACCGACTATTTTGCTGTCTTCAATAATTATAAAATTTTCACCCATGAACTTAGGCAAGTATACCATCTTATCGACTTTAACTATGTTGATAAAAAAGTAAGGCACTCAACATTACAGAACCATTCCATACGCATTTGACATCCAACATTGTTGTATTCCTTGCTAGTTGTTAGTGGAAAATAAAGTATATATAAACATAGATAAATGGCACACGCAAACACATACAAGTCCATCATATAGCACCTTGACTTGTGCATAACCAATTCATGTCTTAGCCTAACACTAAGCCCCAACAAAAACACCCAAGCAGGCTGACTTCCCATGTTGCAAGACAAATTCAATGTTGAATTCAAATTCATGCCATTCGAATTTCCTTACACTCAACTGTCCAGCATGTCCTAGCGTACTAAATTACTAAGCAACTTGCAAATCCTTACTAGCTGAACAAATTAAAGCACCACCACATAACATTTTTAGGGCTGGATTGCACAGCTTCGCCATCAAGACCCCTACAATTAGAAACCAAGGAAGAGATCTGCCGATCTAACGCCCACCAAAACCCATCCAATTGAGTTGAACATAGCATCCACCGTTCGATCGAGTACAACGCGTGCAATTTTCACAACCCAACAGTCTACCAACCACTAAACAAGGGGACCAACCAACCGTGAATCAATCAATCAACCAGCCAACCAACAGTCAGTGGGGAAGGGGGAGAATTACTCGATGAGGACGACGGGGTGGGAGCGAGCGGCGTAACGATGGGAGCCGAGGGCCCGGACGCGGCGGGCCCGTGGTGGTACGGCGCGGCCCGCGGCGACGCGGCGGCGCCGCCCCCGCCCCCACCGTGGGAGGGCTGGCCGACGCGCGGGTAGAGCGACGAGCCGGCGGACGCGCCCCCCGGAGGCGCGCCGTAGGAGCCCGACCTGCCCCGGAAGTCGTATTCCATCGGCGCCCGCAAGGGTGGTGGGCTGGCGTCTAGCGGTGGAGCGCTCCGGCGAGAGCGGGGTCGATCGCTCGGATCACGCGGTTTGGATGGGAAAAACTCCTCGGAGAGCAAGAGGAAGAGGAAGGGGCTGAGTCGCGGAGCCGTGTTCGAGGGAATACCGTAGTATTAATTCCTAGCTGAACTGACAAATAAATCCTCTCTTAGTCTACGACATATAAATTAATAGTAAATTTATCGGAAAAAATTAAATACCACATATTTGAGGGCTTAATTTTTTATATTTTGAAAATAAAAAATTGAAAAAATAGGCGTCAGTTTGAAAAAAAAAATTAAGAGCTAGACACACCATCAAATTGTTTCAGAATATTCACAACTATTTTAATAGTATTTTGATTTTTAAGATTAATATAATGCAATTTTTTTAATTTTTAAATACATTACTGGTTAGAAAAGCGATGATCAATATACTGTCGGCAAAAATCTAAAATTAGATAACATACGTGACTATATTTACCGAAATAAATAACATATCATCATATTTATAATTTTAGCATTCGTATTCAGCACCTCATTTACTGAAATTTAACTTTCGGTACACCATACATCGAAAATATGCGAGTCCAGCCATATTCAGCACACGAGTGCCGAATATATATTGTAACGCGTATTCGGCGCACCTTGGGCACAAAATGATCCGACCATAAACAGTGTTGTGCATAAACAGTAACAGCGGTGAGTTGAATTTTGCTTTCACTCTTCTTCAAAACGGTGATCTTCTGTTACTCCAAAAAATTTAAAACTTTTTTTACGTGTTTCATAATCCATGTGCAACTCATTTTAATTGGATTCACCAAAAAATTCTTTGTGTATTTTAAAATAAAATTCTCCAAAAAACACTACTTTTATTAATTGTAACAATTGTTAGTGCCTCAAATAAATGCCCAAAGATCTAGTAAAATTCACTAATATTCTTCTTATGTGATGGACTAATTTATAAATTTATTTCCAGTCCTAGATTATATGATGAAAAAGTGAATTACTTTGTAATGCTCTATTTATATGCATTTTTATCATTTCATGTGATATTCTCTTTTTAATTCAATTTGAATAAAAATAAATTTAAACATGCACAAAACCTACGATCAAGGGGTAAGTTCACCAAAAAATCATCGTAAATAACTCAGCATCTTTCTGACGTACTCCGTGACGGACATATTGCCTTTTGTGTTTGAATATGTTTAGAGATAAACTCGGTTTTGTATCCATGCATTACTTTATGTGATCAAAATCATCTGTATGAGGTGTAATCTGTTTGTAACTTTAGTTGTGGTTCGGCAGCTCATATATATACATCCACACAGCCTCGAGAGAGGTGACAATGTTTCATAATATGGTATTAGAGCCTCTCCTCTAAATTTTATCGACTCCATCTTCAATTTCGTGGGTTTTCACCCGCTGACTATTTTTCCTCGGTCGTTCGCATCCTCCTGGTGCAGGGTGACTTGGTCTAGACTACTCTAGATAGTTGAATTTTGTTCGAATTCAAATTGAATTAAAACAAGAATATCACATGAAATGATAAAAATATATATAAATAGAGCATTACAAAGGAACTTACTTTTTCATCATATAACCTAGGGCTAAGAATAATTTTAAAAATTAGTCCATCACATAAGAAGAATATTAGTGATTTTTTCTAGATTTTTGGGAATTTATTTGAGGCACTAACAATTGTTACAAGTTATAAAAATAACTTTTTTTAGAGAATTTTAGTTTAACATATACAAATAATTTTTCAGTGAATCTAATTAAAATGGGTTGCATATGGATTATGGAACAAGTAAAAAAAGTTCTAAATTTTTTAAAGTAATAGAATATCACCGTTTTGAAGAAGAGGGAAAGCAAAATTGAACGCACCGCTGTTACTATTTATGCACGACATTGTTTTCACCACACGGTGTGCCGAATATGGCACTGTAGCCTATTTTCGGCACATCATATATTGAATACGGTTAAAATTCGGTACGCGGTGTGCTGAATATGGCTGGGCCCACGTATTTTCGGGGTACGGTGTACTGAAAGTCAATTTTCGGTAAATAAGGTGCCGAATACGAATGCTAAAATTGTAAATACGATAATATATTATCTATTTCGATAAATACAGTCACGTATGTTGTCTAATTTTGGATTTTCCCCGTATACTGTCTAGTTCTGTATTTTTCGAAATATAAAAAAAATCGCGAGGTGTTCGCGACGAAGCTATTAGGTTGCTGGGCCGGGCGTGTTGGTCGCCGAGTTTGTAAGAGCAGCGTGTGTCGTGGTGGTGCTCTCGGCTGGGCTGTGAAGTGTGAGGCGCTCCGTGTGCAGATGGGCCCCTTTTGCCGCCGATCCGAGTGGTTTTCCCTCGTGCTATCGGGCCAAATTCCGCCACGGCCTACGGGCGCGCGCGCGTTAGGCACACGGAGCATTGAAACTTGAACGCACCGTGGCAGCTTTTCCGGAGCTGCAACAACCACCGCAGCCCGCTTCCGGCGGCGGCGGCAGCCGTGACTGTGAGCCTGTGACTCGAACGAAATCGGGAACGGTTCGCCGCGGCTCATGGCTCTTACAAACCTGACTACTTCCTCCCCAGTGATCTCTGTTGTAATCGCAGGCCGTGGTCAATGGCGAGTTCGTGCGTTTCGCTAACCTGAACCAGGGTCCAAGAACTTGCGAGTAATTTTCACGAGGTGCACAAAATGCCACCACAACTCTCTCGTTGAGATACATGAATCGACTACACACCGTTCGAGACGTTCGTCACTTCCCAGATACTTGCCGTACCTGTACCAGTCACGATATCTTGTTTGACAGAGTTTCTTTAAGAATTTTCAGAGCCAGTTATATTTAGCTTAAGAAATTTTTAGAGCTCATTTATAAACACACCAAGAGTCTTTAGCTAAAATATTTTTTAAAAAAATTAAAAATATGCATTTAAATTATTTTATTTTATTTTATACTACTAACTCTAAATTTTACAGGGATTAGGAGCTATAGTTTGCCAACAGATCTTAGATTATGATTAGGCGCCGTCTTTTGCTTAATCTAGTGGCAACTGGCCGGGGGCAGCCAAGTCAGTCAAGTTTCGTCTGTTCCTTTCGGGGGAAAAAAAATAGAGTCAAGCTTCGTCCGTTTCCCCGGACCGGCCGCCACTTCGCACGCGCATCATCACGGCGCGCGGCCGTGGAGCCGATCGCGCGGGACAGCGTAGCAACAGCGCGCCTATCCCATGGCTTGTCCGTTGCGTTGGCCGCTCCTGCCTGCCGGGCCGCCGGCTCGTTTCGTCCGGTACCGCCGCGCCCCGCGGCTCGGCATCTTCGGAGCTCGTCGTCGCGTCGGCTGGTGCCGACGACGCTTGCCGTGGTGCCTTTTTTTTAATAAAAGCAAAGTGGTAGCAGTTCTGCCTTCCAATTAAGAGGAGGAATAGAATTAAATGTATAAGAGGTCGGAGTAAGCTCTGCAATCGTTCCATATTCCATGTCCAAAATTATAGGCCTATCATAAATAAAAATCATTGTACACCGCCTCAAAATATCGTAAAGTCTTTTTTTTTTGCTCAATGTCAGATTTTCGTTTTGAAATATATGTCGATTATGTTTTTTTGATGTTCCACATAATGTGGTGCCTGCCGCGCTTTGTTTGTTGCGTTGTCCGGGGTGCGTCGACTGTGCGAGCCCTGGATACGGGAGGGGACTTGAGATTGGCTGCAATTTACTCACTTGGATCACGGTGGTACTGTACTTGTTATTGTCCAGCTGCGTAGTGCGGTAGGCTTCGTATAGAAATTGACTCCAGTTGAAACATGTGCTTTGCGCCTACTTAATCTAACTTTTGTGCTAATGCACCGCTCTTAGTAATTTCAGCCCTGATCCAACTCATCAAACGAAGTGATAAAAGAGTTTCTATTCGCCAAAAAAAAGGATGAAAGAGTTTCCAATGCGCATAAACGATGGATTCTGCATTCCAATGGCCTCTTTGGGACACAACTTGTTTTTTTTTTGTCATGGACTCTGCTGCAGAAATACATGTGACACAAAAAGGTTCCAAAATTCAGAGGATATCATACGCACAATGAATTCATCTTTTAATGAATTTACGTGAGTTCGTGAAGTCTACGCCGAATCAGCTTATGATCTTTCCCTGCTGAGCTTGAACGTCGACATACCCGTACCCGACAAGTCCTGCGCATATAAACGAGAGAAAAATCCAAAGGTGGCTGGCCACGTCAGTTCTAAATTATAGGTAGCAATAACAAGGGCCGGTCCGGAGGAGGGGTCTAGCGGTGCGACCACGTCGAGTCCCTAAAATCCAAAGACTCCTATATGTATATGTATATTATGTATATCGGTTTAAAAACAAACTGAAAAAAATTAGATCTGAACGATTTATATTTAATAATAAAATCTTATTTTTAATTTCGCTCTGAACCACCAAAATATCAGGGTCGGACCTGGCAACAACCACAAATATATGACACAGAAATTCAATGAGCTTCTCTCTTTTTTTTCTAAAGAGATGAACAAAAGCAATTTTTTGTCGTCTCTGTGTGCGTACACCTCTACGTCTCAGCAAGAGACAAGACTGGAACATCCTTGGGTCCGATCTGTGCGTACTTAGCCGGCTAATCATCATCCCGATATTTGTGGTTATATGAGTAAACATATGCTGTGATCAATTATTGGTTTCTACCTGTTCTGTCATGATCTCTACAAAGTGCTGATTCCTCATTTGGACTCTGGCCATTCTAATTCATCGTAAAAAAAGAGTAATTTTTATTATTTTCTACATTGCACATATGTTTTTTTAAAGAAAACATGTTTTACCAACATGTACAAGTATAAGATTTTTGAGATTTTTCAAAAGTATACAGAACACAAATTTATGAGTTCCGTATGAACCTCTGAGTAGAAAATCAAGGGGAGGGGGAGGAGCATCGTGTTTCCGGAAAAGATTACCTCAATATAAAATAGTGTCGAGGCATTGAATTGGTGCAAGTACCAGCTCCAAAATCCTATAACACAAAAATATTCTGCTCAAAAATACTTTTTATAATATACAAAATTTTGAATTCCTTAACTTAATCTTCCGTGAAACCTTTATTCTATTACTTATGCGTGTTTAACTTGTACTTAAAAAAATCTAGCTCTTCGTATTTCCAACATTCCAGAAAATATTTCAAGTATGCATGTCACATTTCGCAACATCGCTTCTTTGAGAATTAAGAATTCAAATGTCACATGCATACGACAGCTCGCTTTACAAAAGTATACATAACATGAAAACCTCCTGGACCCGGATGTCACTTGCGCTAGTAGTCACAATGCCTAATTTGTAGTTAGTTCTGATTTATTAAACTGAATGTACAAATTAAGTAAATAGTAAATTATAGGTAGCAACAATTACAAATCTATGACAGAAATTCAATGAGCTTCCCCTATTTTTCCAAAGAGATGGCTAAAAGCAATTTTTTGTTGTCTCGGTGCGTACACGAGAAAATCAGCACTATCTACTGGTCACTGTGTCTCATCAAATGTAGTGCCTTGCTGTGAGAGACAAGACTGGAACATCCTTTGGTCCGATCTGTGCGCACTTAGCTAATCATCATTCTGATATCTGAGTAAACATAGGCTGTGATCGATTATTGATTTCTATTCCCTGTTCTGTCTTGATCTCTACAATGTGTCAATTCCTCGTTTAGACTTTTGGCCGTTCTAGTTCACCGTACAAAAAAAGAAAGATTTTTTTTGTTTTTCTACAGTGCACATGTGTGTTTTTTAAAGAAAAGAGTGTTTTACCAACATGTACAAGTACAAGTTTTTCGAGATTTTTCCAAAGTAGACAAAAATACAAACTTACAAGTTCCGTACGAATCTCCGAGTAGAAAATCGAGGGGCGGGAGGGGGGGTAGCATCGTGTTTCCGGAAAAAATACCTAAATATAAAGGAGTGCCGATCCATTGAATTGGTGCAAGCGCCAACTCTAAAATCCTAGAACACAAAATATTATACTCAAAAATACTTTTTAGAATATACAAAATTTTGAGTTCCTTAACTTAATTTTCCATGAAAATTTTAATCTATTACTTCCATGAAAAATATCTAGTATGTGCGTCAGACTTATATTTTAAAAAAATATCTAGCTCTTCATATTTCCAGCATTCCAAAAAATATTTCAAGTATGCACGTCACATTTCTCGTCACTTCTTTTTTGAGAATTAAGAATTCAAATGTCACATGCATACGGCAGTTCGCTTTACAAAAGTATATAAAACATTGTGAAGAAAGTACACGAGTACATAGAAATGCTGAGCTATAAATTAGCTTAACCCAATTGTTTTACCGCTCAAGCTACATGGAAACCTCCTGGGCCTAGTGACGGATCTAGTATTTTTAATTTAGATGCACATATCTATTATATGTGTAACCACGTGCATCCGTCTCTCTTATGTCCGCGCCGCCGTCGTGTCTTGCCTAGCTCGAGCACACACTACCGTCGCCGCTACCCTCTAGGCTTGAGCCTTCACCCGCGCCACTGCGACCCCCACCTCACTCGCAACCACACCACCGCAGCCCTACATCCCGTGAACACAATCGTCACGTAGTCACACACACGATCTCAACCTCTCAGGAATCGACACACTCACGCACACGGTCATCACTTATGTCTCGAGGGCGCTTAGACCGTTATGTATGGCCACATGAGTAGTGAGTCATGAGCTGTGGCCGCATCAACACCCATAAGGTCGTGGCGATATGGGCTTGAGTCGTTGCAGACCGCAATCATCAAGTACACTTACAGAACATGACACAAGCTAATTGTTTGTAGTTGCAACAAAAACACGGACATTGAACGTAGTAACATCAAGCATACACCCATAGTATGAAAATATCGATGTGTCATTAGAGCACCGCTGAATGAATGTCAAGAGCGTGCAGTAGTTTGATTTCATATGATATCTAAAAATAAGTATAAAATTATCCGCTAATTTTCTTCTTAATTTATTATAAGTGGGCCTAACGCTATTAAATATGAGATTTTCTTGAAAAACTGGTTTGAACGCTAAAGAACAATAATGTGTCACGAGTTTCTTCCCAACTCAAAATGTGTATTCGAAACGTCAAACAATATCAGGCAGATTTTGCGAGCAGAGGAATATGTGGCATAAATGGCAATGTATTAAAGAAGAGATAGCCTATGTAAACAAATTGTTAATGGTTGGTGTTTGCCAAATTAAACTGCAGATCCTAAAGTTTCCCTACAAAATCTCTATGCGTTGCGTTCTCTCTCTCTCGAGTCTCAACTACCCTCCCCTATATTTCTAACGGAGAAACGATCTGTTCTCCTCATCGCCCCACGAGTAATGGAAGCTATCGTGCACAAGCCGGCGGCGAGGCAGCAGACGATCAAGAAGGAGCCCGAGCCGGGCACGGTTATCGTGCACAAGCCGGCGGCGAGGCAGCAGAGGATCAAGAAGGAGCCCGAGGCTGGCACGGTGCGCAGGCTTGTTCGTGTCTTTTGCGACGACTGTGACGCCACGGACTCTTCCGGCGACGAGGCCATCGGCGACCACGCGCCACGGGGAGTCCGCCTGTTTGTCAGGGAAATACGCCTCGATCAGCCTGCCTGTTGCAAAGGCTTGTCGTCGTCCGCAGCTCCGGCTCCGGCTCCCGCCGGGAAAGCTGGCGGTGTCAAAAGGAAAGCGATGGGAGCAGCGTCGGTAATGGCGGCTGGCGCGACGGGCACGGCGGAGCGGAGGTTCCGCGGCGTGCGGAGGCGGCCGTGGGGGAAGTACGCGGCGGAGATCCGCGACCCGCAGAAGGGCCAGCGGTTGTGGCTGGGCACCTTCGACACCGCCGAGGAGGCCGCCAGGGAATACGACAGCTTCGCTCGCCGCCTCCGCGGGCCCTCGGCGACGACCAACTTCCCCGCGCCACCGTCGACACCTCCCGCCGTTCCTGCCGTGCCCAACTGCGTGACCGACCTCTCTTCCGCTGAAGAATCCAGCGACGAGTCCCAGCACTTGGGCTCGCCGCTCTCCGTACTCCGCACAATGCCGGGCGAGACGGCAGCCGACCCTGTGCCGCTCATACCCACGGACGCCGCTGATGCTACAAGACAGAAGCCCTCCTCCGGTACGTCATGCGGCAGCGGCCTCTGCCCGTTCTTTGCCGACGTGCTCCTCCCGCACGACGAGGACGTGTTCTTCCCCGTGGTCTCCTTCGCCGAGCCTGCGCCCGGCGCACTGTTCGACGACCTCACCATGCCGCAGCTCGACTACGTCGCCAGCTCGTCCACGCTCGACCTCGGCGACCTCCCGATGTGGCCGGGCGTGGACGGCTGCTGCTTCAGCGACATCGGCGACGACCTCTTCGCCGCCGATCCTGTTCCGGCACTGTGACGACGGATCGTTCATTTCCGCGACCGGAAAAATCTTGGCCTTTGCCGAGGAGCTAACCTTGTATGTACGCAGCCAAATTACCTATTCTTTTCCTAAGAAGACTTCTTGCGTCGTTAAGTGTGATTAAGTGAGTATTGCGAGTACATTTAGGCAGGATTAAAATTTTAGTCAAATTTTATGAATTTTAAGAATTTCGGAGGGAAATAAAATATTTAATTTCGAAATTTTCTTTTATTAATATATAAAATCCACGTAGCTGAGGGGAAAGAATAATCAAAATTTTGCGAATTTCGATTTTTTTACCCGTGAAAAAAATACGTAGAGCGAAATTGAGATCATCATACAGTAAGCCGGATTCGGTTCAGAAAATTTATCCACTGCATGCGTGTGCATGTTCTTCTGCTTCGTCGGAAAACGCAAACGCAGTTCGCTCTTCGCCGCGGTGTCTTCTTCCGGCCGACGCGCCTTCACCGGCGGCCGATGAATCGAAACGCCGTGAGCAGTAAGGGGCGGATCCAAAGGGTGGCACGGGTGGAGCATAGACCACCTAATATTTTGCTGTGGCCTAAGATCCATCGACGGATCCACCTATTTTCGTTCGGCCCATTGATCCATCTCTAGAGTCTGACTGTAGCGCCACCCACTCGTCCAGTCCTGGCACCGCCGGCCATCCACAATATGCTCCGCTCCGGAGTCCTGTCCCGCCCCCGCCGTCCGTTGTTAGCAGTCTGCTCCCAGTCCCTGTCGTCCGCTGTCCGCAGTCTGCTCCGGAGTCCTGTCTCGCCCAGTCCCGGCCCCACCGTCCGATCGTCCGCTATCAGCACTCAGCAGTCCGCTTCGGGCTCGGCGCTCGACGCTCACCATTGCCATCCGGCGTCCGCCCGTGGCCCGTGCCTACCGAGTACCCGCGGACTGGCTCGTCCGGCGTTCGCAGAGGCGCAGACCGTAGTTCGCTCCGCCGCACCTCGGCCAGTACGTCGCTCGGCGCTCGCGGCTCGCTGTTGCCGTCCGGACCGGCATCCGCCCGTGCGGCCATGCCCACCGACTCACCGAGGTGCGTGCTCCTGCCGTTGCCGTTTACTTCCCCCATTCCCCGCCAAGGCGTCGGCCGCCGAGTCTCTCCCTCGCCGCTAGATGGAGATTCCAAAAGCAGAGTGGTACCCTCACTAATCCACTTGCTCTGCTAAAGGAGTAGCTAGTGACACCAGCTGATTAGTCTATTGTAGCATTGCATGATTAAGCTTCCACTTTGTTTGACATTTCTTAAGGATTTATAGGATCACCTCTGTTGTTTTTGCTTAATTTGTGTAACAACCATCACAATTGAATCATTGAATGGAGCAGGGTGCAGGAGTTTAGGAAATACGAAATGCCCACCTGAGTTTGTGGATGTTGAAGTGGTCTCGAAGATATCCTGGGTAAAGCTCCATCTCATACTTCACTTGATCACTCTGAATCTATCATTTTTTTTAAAAAAAAAGCATGATTTACATAACCATCAATTTGTGTCTGAATCTGATAAATTGAGTATTTTTATTGTAGAATTGTTACAATATGAAGAGGAATGGAGACATTGCATCTCTTTTTTCGGAAACATAGAGCAAAGAAGATTGCCTCTTCTTCATCTCATTCGGTTGGGGCTGTGGCAGAAGAGCAAACTCAAGAACAAGAAGGCATGCCAGAGCAAGAGAGAGTAATTGAAGAAATTGTGAATCTGGTGTCATCTTCTCCACCATCTGTTTCACTTGAAGATGTCTCACCACCGCCACCGATTATGATATTAATTGCCTTCCACATGATCCCGGGGAAAGGCTACCTATCGTAAGTTATCCTATCAATGATCAAGATGCAATTCGAAGAGCATATAGCCTTAAAGGTCCATTCCAACCTTATGCGCATGCTTTTGCAAAAAGAAAAATTGAAAATAGAGATCGGCAATTCACTCCTTTATGGTTTCATAAATATCATTGGCTTGAATATAGTATCAAGAAGGAATATGTATTTTGCTTTGTATGCTACTTGTTCAAAAACGAAAAAAGTAAGGGCAAGTGGACTGATGCATTTTTTAAAGTTGGTTGGAGAAATTGGAATAGAGGAGAGGAAGCACTTAATAAACATGTGGGTAGTGTAACAAGTGTGCACAATGTAGCTCAAGAGAGATATAACTTATTTGTTAATCCTAGTGCGGCAATTGATAATCAAATTGTGAAGCTGAATAATGAGGATCTACATCTTTACAAGATCATATTGACTTATTCACTTAGATGCTTGAAGTTTTTTTTGCATCAAGGATTAGCATTCTGTGGACATGATGAAAATGAAGAGTCTAAGTAATAGAGGAAACTTTCTTTAACTTTTGAATTGGCTTGCAGCAAATAGTGAAGAGGTGAATAAATATGTTTTGAAGAATGCTCCAGGTAATTGCACCTTAACTTGCCCAGAGATACAAAAGCAAATTATTTAATGTTGTGTCATACAAACTAGAAAGCAAATTATTGAAGAACTTGGTGATGAGCATTATACTATTCTAGCTTATGAGTCTAGTGATGTATCACATAAAGAATAACTAGGTCTTTGCTTACATTATGTTGATAGACTGGGAAGGCCATGTGAGCACTTTCTTGGAGTTGTTCATGTAGATGATACTACTTCTTTATCACTTAAGGAAGCAATTCAAGCTTTACTTGTTAGTCACCATTTGACTATAACTCAAATCCGTGATCAAGTGTATGATGGAGTTAGCAACATGAAAGGAGAGATTAAAGGGCTAAAAACATTGATAATGAAAGAGTCACCGTCTGTTTATTATGTCCATTGTTTTGTACATCAACTTCAACCAGTTCTTGTTGCTGTTGCCAAGGGAAATGATAATTGTGTGTGGTTTTTTATCAAGTATTTCTCTTGTTGAGTATTATTGGAGTTTCTTGTAAGCGTCATGACATGCTTCGAAATGTTAGACTTCATAATTTCTTGAAAGCACTTGAATGTGGTGAACTAGAAACTGGGAGTGGATTAAATCAAGAGATGGGGTTAGCTAGGCCTGGTGAGACTTGATGGGGCTCTCATTACAAAACTGTAGTTAACATTATTGCTATGTATCACATAATCTGTGAGGTACTCATAACTCTTGGAGAAGATACTTCACAAATGGGTGATTGACCGAAAATACATACTATGGTTGGAGTGTTTGAGTCACTTGATGCTTGTCATTTCTTGGATACACAAATAATTTGTCCTAGTGTTTGCAAAGAAGAGATAAAGATATTCTTAATACAATGTCACTTGTTAGTTTGGCAAAGAGTAGAATGCAACAATTGAGGTCTGATGGGTGGGATGCATTCATTCAAAGGGTCACTTTGTTTTGTAACAAACATGGTATTGAAGTTCCTGCAATGGAGGGTAATTATGTGCCTTATTGAAGATCAACACGGTTTGCTCGAAACTAAACAAATGATGACCGCTTTAGAAGAGAAGTATATATTGGAGTCATTGATCAAATAAATCAAGAGCTTGACAATCGGTTTAATGAGGTTTATATGGAGTTGCTTTCTTGTATGTCGGCCTTGAATTTTGCCGACTCATTTGCCTCTTTTGATGCAGACAAGGTACATACACTTGCTGAGTTTTACCCTAATGATATTTCAAGCACTGACGTGATAAGACTTGAAATGCAACTTGATAACTATATTGATGATATGAGGAGAGATGATAGCTTCAAAGGCATAGACAACCTTGTGGACCTCTCAATTAAGCTTGTTGAAACAAAGAAACATAAAATCTGCAAGTATTTAAAAGGTATTTTCTGCAATGAGTTTAGTTAAGAGTAAATTGAGAAATAGGATGGGTGATAGTCTTTTGGATGATTGTCTAGTCACATTTATTGAGCGAGATATTTTCTTCAAAGTGAATGAAGATGATATAATCGAGACTTTCATGATCATTAGAAGGCGTAAGACCAACAAGAATTAGTATTGTAATCTTCTTTGAGACTTGTACCGTGTTTTTTATAGTCTTTAGATGGATGATAGTCTTTTAAACGCAAATTTCAGACTTGTATGTTGGTAAAATTTTAGACTTATACTGTGTTTTTGATAAAATTCTATACTTATATATTGGCACGTTATATTTATGGTATTAAAAAAATTATATTAATTTGGTCCACCCTTATCTAAAAGCCTGGATCCGCCAGTAAGCAGTAGTAGCACTGTACCAGTACGGTCGGTGGCGCTTTCATCAGGGCTAGTTGAACCGGTGCAATTTGAGCTCATGGCACTCGACACGCGCAGGCCTTGAGCTTGGAGTTTTTGAGTCCTCGAACGTGTCTTGCTTGCTGCTCGGGTCTGCATGGCTGACCCCAGGTTAGCTTGACAGGCCCAATACTGAAGCATGGCCTTAGTTTCAGCGATCGTGGCCTTCAAGCTTAAGCTTATGGGTTAATCGTTTCCCATTAACAGTTGCCTGCTTTTTTTACCTTGAAGAGTCTCCCATTGCGGTCGTTAGATTTCTCTAGACATTGATGGATTAATTGTACTATTGTTTGACTACACGTTGACATAGTGTATGAGAAATTTAACTTATGCTTAAGAAAAAAGATAAACCACCTTTTTATCTATATCTATCAAGATACGCTCAAATATATTAATACACCTATATCTATATCTATATTTTTATACTCCTATAAAATAAACGAGTTATGGTACATCTAAACAATCTCCATTACACGTCTTACCTGATCAAACGATCTAGATCAACCTCCAATCAATTTAAAAACCTGCAAGTAGTTAATGTTATTAGTATTAAAAAGTACCAATACACCATCATTTTCTTTTATCTATAATTAATCTATATCTTTTATAATAATTAGATATAAAATACAAGAGTTATACAGAAGCTTTTGACATCTACTGTCCACGAGTCTTAATCACATGATTCAAAGTCATACTTGGACCCTACTAATTATGAAATGTAATCAAATTCCTTGATCCTCTCTCCTAAGCAACAACTAATCGCCTCCTATGCCTCGCATGGTCGGTCACATCCAACTTAGAGCTCGCTTTATCATGCTACGTGTCGGTTAGCTTGATCTTCTATTCTTTTCTTTCTGTGTCATTTCCTTTCTCTTTGCAAAGATGGATATGTTTTTGCTATATTAAGTTGAGAAGCTTGAGGGATGCACCATCAACTTTTTTGTTTTTAAATTATTATTTTTTCTATGAAATTTTTTAGCCCGTCATAATACTATTGATTTCACATATGTAACATGTGTGATTGCTAGTATAGATAGACAACCGCTATTGTTAATGCAAAATAATCCTACGCTACTTGATCTCATGCATGTTACTCCATGTCTCCTGTCCTCACTTTTTTGCCGCTCTTGCTGGTGTCGTGTAAATAGTTAATTTTGATAAGTATTTCAGATTTATTTTATTTTATTTTGCATTTCCTTGATATAAGTTGTTCCACCATCTGATACAATTTCATTGTACGCCTTACACCACATCAAGTTACAAATATGTACATACACATACGTACGTTACAGTTTACACCGTATTTTGCTGCTAGTGAATTCGTTCTTCCCTTACCTCCGATTCCTCCTCGCGACAGC
Source organism: Phragmites australis (assembly GCF_958298935.1). NCBI lineage: Eukaryota > Viridiplantae > Streptophyta > Magnoliopsida > Poales > Poaceae > Phragmites > Phragmites australis. The sequence goes on along the minus strand of NC_084930.1, from coordinate 32,650,908 downwards.
TATGGCAACCGCCGAGACGGCGGCCACCGACGAAGCCCAGATCACCCCGGGGCGGTTGCGGACGAAGAAGTTCTTCATCCTCTTGTTGTGGTGCTGCCTCACCTTCTCGATCTCCCGGTCCATGGCCATGTACACCGACGGGTACGTGGCGTGCCCGTCGATGTTCTTGATCAGCTCGTGCACCTCCCGCGCGCCCCTGGACCCGCCTCGGACCACGCCGGCGCGGCGCAGGACCCGGACGTCGGCGGCGTCTTCGACGAGCTCGTTCATCATCTGGAAGTAGCGCGTCAAGGGCTTGCTCTGCTCCTCGTACTCCCGCGCCAGGAGGTTCCGGGCCACCGTGGCCAGCTTGAAGTCGTACGCCAGCACCGGCAGCCGTAGCGTCTGCTCCTTGAACTCGACCTCGGCGTGGCCGTTCTCGGAGGCCTGGAACCGGACACCCGACCTCCGGAGCTCCCTCGTCGCCGGCATGCGAGACGGCCGGCCGGTGGCGCGCGCTCCCGTCCCCGGCGCCGGCACCACGCTCTGGTGCAGGCAGTCCAGCAGCGTGCGCGTCGCCATCTTGTCGTCGGTAGCCACGCCCTTGAACGGGCCGTTCCCGTTCGGCGGCGCCGGCGGCTTCTTCGAGAAGAACGGCGAGTAGTACCAGCAGAACCTGTGGATCACGTCGCCGAAGGCATCTTTGGTGAAGGGCAGCTTGTACTCGCGGATCATGGAGTCCTTGACGCCCTTGAACTCGTTGCGGCCAACGGTCTCGTTGATCAAGCCCTCAACGACGCCGGCCACGTCGAGCAAGTCCTTCAGGGAGAGCTGGTTCTCGAGCTTGATCACGTCGGTGACGATGTCGTGCATGTGGCCTGACTTGATGCTCTCGTCGACGCCCTCGCGGTCGACGCTCTTGCGGATCGCTTCCATGAGCCTCGGCAGGAAGCCGACGACGAGGAAGATGCCGTCGACCACTCGCTTGTGTTTGTCGTCCCAGCCTTCGTCGATGAGCTCCGACTTTTCCTCCACAGCGTTGGTGTCTGCCGGATTGGCACTTCCATCTTCTCCCTCGTTCTCCTGCTCGTTCTCGGGCTCCACATGGAGATTACCTTGACAAATTTAGCAGGGATTAATGCTATGAAATTAACAATGAAACATGGATGAAAATTAGATAGGCAGATAAGGGAAGAAGCAAGTACCGTGATGTTCTTGCAACTCGTCGGAATTTGTCTGTGACCCGTCGGAATTTGTCTGTGACCCATGGATGACAGAATGGCAGGCCTCGGCGAGGACCTGCAGAAGCCGGTTGACGCGTGACAATTCGCCGCAGACGTCGTGGCCCGTGACGGCCTCGTAGACGAGCATGGCCTTCACCCGGAAGCTGTTGCGCCGGTCGATGGCGCTGCGCGCGTCGCGCGTGAAGAAGACTCTCGCCGGCGCGAACTCCGCCGGGTGCTCCGCGCGCATCCGCTCGTACGCCGTGGAGCTCAGCATCGTCTCGTATGGCGCCACGCCGCGCGTGGAACCCTTCTCTGCTCCTGGAGTCCTGCTCTCCTCCTGCGTTGCCATCGCCGTGGACGCGAACGCGCGCGCGTGCGTTCGTGCCCGTTTCGCTTTTGTGCCGGGTGACTGATCTGGTAGAGGCTCGGTGCGACGGGGTTTTATAGCCCTTGCAGGGGACTTGAGGACTACCATTTTTCTGGATTGGCCAGTAATTCCTTTCTTGGCGTGTTTAGGGGCAGCTAACGTGACATGGAGGGGAAACAAATAATTCTATTTTTGAAGTATAAGTTGGACACATACATACTCACATAAGCATATCACATTTATGTCCACACATATGTGTGGGTATGTCATATCACACATCTAAACTAGATTAGAAATATAACTTTACATAGCGTGGATATGCATTTTGATCACTTAATGCACCCACGTGTGCATATATCATTTCTCTCATGATTAAATCTCAAGAAAATATGAGCATTTGTGCCAAATTTAGAACTCAAACCTAAGTGAACATGTTTCACCACGAGGAACTTAATCATCAGAGCTATTGCAGGGAACAAAGAATTTAAAACAGGCAGGGCAGAATAGGAGCTCTTGAAGAATTTCCCATTGGGACGATCATCTCCGAATCAGCGGTTTATATTTTATGCAGACCCGGTTAATGACGGTAACCAGGACTTCCAGGTATTTTTGTCACAAATTCCGAGTTCGGGATCATAATCGGTTGAAACTACGAAAAATACCGGCAACTGGAAATTTCAGCCAAATTTGTTCAAATCGAGAATTAATTCGACTCTTTGGCAGGTATGGATTTGTTCAGATCAGATAACAGCGACTTAACATCGGAATTATGTTCCCAGATGGAAATCTACCAGATATAAATGCAGACCAACTCTTTTCTTTTCAGACAGGGAAAATAACTCTTAGTAGCCAAAGAAGACTAGTAGATGAGTGAACTGAAATTTGATGGAAGTGGGTTTCTTGGGTCTATTTGACGAAACTTCAACTTAAAAAGTGTTTGAGCTAGAGTACCTAAAAAGTGTTTGAGGGAACTATTTTATTTTCATTTTAAAATAAAATAGAGGATTAAATCAATTCATTTTAGTCTACGAACCTTAAATCTGAGATGGAGTTAAAGAGCTAAAACCCTACCAATTATTACCTCTTTTACTAGGTTCAGTTAAATGAACGGTTTTGTTGCTGGTTAAGGAATCCAGGTTGGACAAACACGACAATCAAGGATCGATCCCAAACTAACGTGCCAGTACAGTATGGAGAACCTGCAAGTTTTCCCACCAGATTAGGCATCTAGGTATGAACCACTTAAGACTCTTATGCTATGGCAGCCTCGTAGGTCATGCCTTTGCACTGAAGGTGAGATTATCCCTAACTATATTCTCTTAATTTCGTTTTTTTCTCGATTATCTTTCTCATTTCTATTTACTTTATTTTCTCTTACCTCTAACAGCTTCTTTTTAACAGGATTTGTGAAGAGAAATGAGAGAGAATTCCATCATCAAGAGAATTACCTTAGTAATCTCTTCATTAAAAAAAATTATGAAGGAAAACTATTAAAACGTTAAAGTAAATAAATTTTTTTTGGTAAAAGAATTCTAGACCGTGAGAATGGATTACGATGGTCTTACTAACCAAGAGTAAGGGAGTTACGCCAAGGATAAAACAATTTATATGTTGGTCCTGCCTGCGGACACAAGGCAAAACCGGAGCATGGTTATGCACTCTCAAAGACTCCTTGGTATCATCACCCTTAGCACCAAAGATGTACCATCACTCCATCAGCATTCAGCAGTTGTCATTTTTACCAAATGGTCAAGAACGCAGCACCAGACACCACCTTTTAGACAGGCAGCAGTTCATCAAGAAAAAAGGGGCATAGCTCTAATGGATCAAAATTTACCAGCCTAAGTACAATGGACAACAACATAGGCAAAAATCTTAAGGAAACAAGGAGGGGTGTAACTGAAACTAAATCGTGTTGATTTCATATGTACCATCGAGACAAGAGGTTGCCTGCGTGGAGCTATCCACGTGAACCGCTTCCACCATCTTCTTCTTATTCTTCAACAATGCAAAGCTGCTGCTCTCCTCACGCGGCTTTCTTCTCTCCTCTTTTGCTCGTGCTACTCGTTTCCTCCCTTCTTGTAGCGTTGCATCTCCTTACCGACTTACGTCTCCTTATAGTGAAACATGACAGCGTGAGGACTGAGAAATACGAGCACGCGGGAACAGCAACGCGTGGGGTGTTGTCAAAACCGACAAAAGCGAAAGTGACCGGCGCATCGAACACGGCAACACAACGCGACATGAAGGGACGACAACTCCACGTCTGCCTATATTCGACATCTGAGGTATCAAATACGGTACATAATACCATATTATACAAGAAGTTTTCGGTATTTGAGGTGCCGAATATGGTGAATAGTGAAGTATTCAGTATCTTATGTGCCGAATATATGTTGGGCTATCGTTTTTCGGTGCCACAGATACTGTAATCAATTTTTTTGGTATTTGAGGTTCCGAATACATGTGCTAGATTTATAAATACGTCGATATGTTATCTATTTTGATAAATACGATGACGTTTATTGTCTATTTTTAGATTTTTTTTTTGCCCCCAAGCTCGTGTGTTAATCACTTGCATTCGTCTCGTCAACCCATCTCTAACACTCGAAATCTACATGACTAATACATTAAGTCTAGTAGTTTAATCAAAGACCTTTAAAAGAGCAGAAGAGCTAAATCAACATGAACGTCCTTACACCTATGGAGTTCTTATTCGTGGTTTTTATTCCTTTCCTAGAGAAACACTATGGAGTTCTCAGTCAACTACATTTGGCTGAGCTCGATTTGGTTCACCGGCACATTGGTCACCAATGCAGCAGTTGCCGCCGCACGGCCGGCTGCGCCGCGCCACCATCGGGGGAGTCATCATCACATACCGCAATGTATATTTATTTATACTAATTTATTGTATTATATTCGCATGGATATGTATGGATGTGAATGTGATATACGTGATTTGTATAAAAAATATATTAACATAAAAAATACTAATACATTGTGATAATCAAGTACTCTCCGGGTCCTCCATCCGTGGGCTTAACTAGTCACAAACGGCTGAGCTCGAGTCGGTGCGCCATCGCATTGACAACCGCCGCCACATGTCCAGCGGAGCCACCATCACAACCGTCACCACAGCCCGCCGGCACCGCGAGGCACCTCCTCACACCGTCGAGCTCTCGCTCGACCGTGTCCATCGCGGGGGGTCGATCACGGTGCGCTCGATCCGGCGTACCTCGTCGAGCACCTCCATGAACTCGGCGAAGGTGCGCGGCGAGCGGTCGTCGTCATCCGTGGTGGCGACTCGCTCCAGCTCCTCGATCCACGCGATGGTGCTCCTGATCCCAGCCAGGAGATCGTCCACGGCTGCTACGTCCCTCGCCATGGCGCAAACGAGGCTGTGACGACTGACGACCCAGGAACGCACGTAGGTTGCTGCTAACGCTCTCGCTCTGGGGCTTTCGCGCTGGGGCATGCAACAGGGGCCTGTTGCGTTCATCTGTAGATGCGGGAAGGACGTGGGCGCGGGCAGAGGCGATCCATGACCGTGGCACGAGCCGGAATCCGAAGCTATTGCGGATGCCGTTTTCGTTTGCGTGTTTGGACGCCGGCCTCCTTTCGGAACCACCCCGCTTCAGATCTACGCGGCGATCCAGCCCGCCTGCCGCCGCCGCCTCCTTTGCAGCGCACCAGCCGGACCTGGACGCTCGCCGCGCCGCCCAAACTGAGCGCCCCGATGGTGGTTGCGTACCCACCCCGAAACGGCCGCTCGGCGTTTCAATCGGTTCAGCAGACGCGATGGCGGCGGCGTGGCCGCGTCGCGCGATCACGGTACCAGCCTTCGACGTTCGCCCGGCCCAGCCACGGCGGATGAAACAGGAGGGTGGCCGAATTCGTTGCAGCCGAGACTTATGACACTAGCCTGATCATGGTGGCTACGAATTTGCACGTATCAGATGGCCGGTGCAAGCTAGCTAAAACCCAAAAAGTTACACCAAGAAACAAAAACAAGACGTGAACCAACATAGCATCGCATGACCACATGTCCACACCCCTGTCCCTCTTTACTCTGCAATTTCAGCAGAACAACTGAAACTTCGTCGTGACAGATGGACGAATCACTCGCCATCAACGAGAGGCTGAATTCAGCAAGACGAATATACGCTCCTCAATGAGGCAAGAATCGGGAGACTGAATTTCAACTCTACAACAATCTGAGTTGAATACACCGCACAAGAACAAATAGCGCATTACTGCCGCTACAAGATTACATCCACGCGTCAACCATCATCTCATCGTCGTCGTAGTCTCGGCGGACGTCGACGCCTCCGTCGGCGCGCGCGCGCTCGCACGCGTCGATCCACTCGCCGTAGACGTCGATGGGCTCCGTCAGGGAGTTGGCTCCGGCCGCGTAGCTCGCCCCGCACGCCCAGCACGACGCCTCGGCGGCCTTGCCCTTGATGTCGATGCGGCACTCGACGCTGTCAGCGTGGCGGCAGGACGGGCAGCGGAAGGCCGTCCCCAGATGCGCGCGCGGCGCCTTCTTCCGCGGCAGCGCCATCGTCATGGACGTCGCCGTTGGCCAGCCGACGACGTCCTCCTCCTCGATCCCCATGGGTGATGGTGCTGATGATTCACCGATGGATCTCGCGCTCGCGAAGCGAGCTTGCAGCAGGAGGCGAGCGGAGTCGTCGGGTAGGAGAACGGAGCGAGCTGAACTGCGCTGCCTACCCATCTTCTTCGGAAAGGAAAATTGTGCTGCGTATGGGCGCCCTTGGGTGTGGTTTTATAGACCGGTAGTCAGTAGAGTAGTCGGGTTCGCGTTGGACTCGGACTTGATCGTGCTCGGTCGGACTCAACCAGCCTGAAATATCTAGTATATAAAAATTATATAATAAAATTTATAATTAAAAAATCATGTTATATAGGTTTTGTAGCTATAAATAATATATTTTGTACAAAAATTTTAAAAAAATCTAATTTCGAAGACCAAGTAAGAAAATACGTCTCTTATTTCTGAACGGATGGAGTATTAATTAAATAAAAATTACAAAAATAATATATAATTTTTAAAAATTGCAAAAATAGCACCAAGTTAGTAAGACACAAATGTAGAGTCGGGAATAAAACACATATTGGCAAATCGATTGTCACCAAGCCACTGTCGGCAATTGTCGCCACCTCTTGACAATTGATTTGTCGATATGGTACTATTTTCTGCCGCACCACTTACGCCATCAACTTGTATGACAGCACCAGCCGCAGCGTCACAGTCGTCATCGCCTCTTACACCACCACCCTAACCGCACCGACCCACTCGCCGTCGTCATCCAGCGCCATCACAACGAGCCTCCCCTCCTTGGCTCTCTCCCTCCCAACCTAGAAGGCAGAAGTCGTCACCGTGCGATTACACGCCTTGATCTGGTCGCGTCTGTTCGTTGGTCCATTTGTTTCTGCGGGAGGAGATGAAAAGAAGTCTAGTGCAGCACTAGACTCCAAGACCGAGCTCAGGCGCGGGCGGCACAGACTTGGTCTCGTGCGCAAGCACGCCATTGCAGTAGCAGCTTGTCAGCTCTGCGGCTGTTAGGGTGGAGAATCACCACGTTGCCTACACTAGGTCAATTCTTCCCTGAGACCTGGGGGCAGCTCAGGGTCTCTCAGATATTTTCTTAGCATAGAAACATAGAAGACATTATGTACTCCACTCATTGAGTCTGGTAACTCAAGACGGTATTCCAAACTGCCTACTCGGTCTGTGATTAGAAAAGGACCAATGTATCTCGGGTTAAGCTTCCCAGAGATACCAAAATGTACAACACCTTTGGTTGGCAACACTCTGTGAAGAACATAGTCACCAACTGTAAATTCTAGGTCTCGTCTCCGGATATCTGCATAGCTCTTCTGTTGACTTTGAGCAGCCAACAGGTTCTGACGTATTTGGTATACCTTCTCTGAGGTTTGCTGGACCAATTTTGGACCAAGTAGTGATCTCTCTCCGACAGAGTCCCAACACAAAGGGGAAACACACCTTCGGCCATACAGGGCCTCAAAAGGAGCCATCCGAATACTAGCTTAATAGCTATTATTATAAGCAAACTCTGTTAAAACTGGGATACAAATTTGGAATCCCGATCTGAAATGATCGAATTTGGCACACCATGCAACCTCACTATTTTCCTGATATGCAAGGGAGCCAAATCATGTGCCGAACTGGTTGTCTTCATTGGAATGAAATGTGTAGTTTTTTGTAAGCCTATCCACGACAACCCAAATAGCATCTCTGCCTCGAGGTGAACGAGGCAACCCAACAAAAGTCCATAGTGATATGTTCCTATTTTTATTCTGGAATTTCTAAGGATTGCATTAATCCTGCAGGTCTTTTATGCTCAGCCTTTACCTGTTGGCAGAAACCACAAGCTGCAACATACTTAGCAATATCCACTTTCATCCTTTTCCACCGAAAATTTTGCTTTAGATCTCGATACATTTTGGTTCCCCCCGGATGAATTGTATAAGGAGTCCGGTGAGCTTTTCTCAATATATCCATTTTCACATCTGTCTTCTGTGGTACACAGAGACGTCCTCTAAAACGTATTGCACCATGCTCATCCACATTAAACTCTTTTGATCCTCCTGCTGAAAATCTCTTTCGAACTTCTAAAAGAAGATGATCATGCTGTTGAGCTTCACGTACACGTTCAGGTATAGCAGATTGGATGATCATTTGAGTTTCTATCTGCACAGTGCCAGCAAAACAAAAAGATATCCCCATCCGATCCAAGTCTGAATATAAAGACATTATTGCTTTAGGTACACCTGTTCTACTAAGGGCGTCAGGTACCACATTTGCCTTTCTGGGATGATACTGAATCGTCAGATCATAGTCTTCGATTAATTCTAACCATCTTCGTTGTCTCAAATTCAGATCTCTTTGAGTGAAAATGTACTTGAGACTCTTATGATCAGTGAAAATATCACATGACTCACCATACAGGTAATGCCTCCAACTCTTCAAGGCAAAAACCACTACAGCCAATTCTAAATCATGAGTGGGATAATTCTGTTCATGAGTTTTCAATTGTCTAGAAGCATATGCAATTACCCGACCTTCTTGCATAAGGACACAGCCAAGTCCAATTCGAGAAACATCAGTGTAAACTATGCAACGCTTACCACTCTCGGGCAAAGCCAAAATAGGAGCGTTCACCAACTTATTCTTTAATGTTTGGAAACTGACCTCACATTCATCAGTCCATACAAATGGAACACACTTCTCGGTAAGTCTAATCATAGGCTTTGCAATAAAAGAAAACCTTGTATAAAATGTCGATACTGGCCAGCGAATCCAAGAAAACCCTGAATCTCTGTTACATTGGATGGTCTTTATCATTCCGTTGCCTTCTCACTTTTACAAGGGAAAACGAATCCAAGAACACACAACATTTCTGTTAATACTATACCAGCCAATTATGAGACACTCTCTTCGACTAGTTCTAAAACCAAGGCATTAGTTGTCTAGAAACATCCTTTTTAGTGGATGCAATCACACCAAAAATATTGTTTGGCTAACTCCACAAACTCAGGCCAAAACCCCCAATAAGAATATAAACCTTCTTCGCTTCAACTTCAACTCTTTCACAGGGAGGATCAATTTAAAACCTTTATGGTTCAGGATTAAAGAAACATCAACACTTCACCTTTTCTACCAACATCACTAACTCCAAAAATACGAGTGCGGGTAAATCTACACAAGAGACAGTCACAACGTTAAGATATAAACCTCCAGTTGATTATTCTCATCCCGATATATCACCAAGTCTAGAAGGGGTGAACAGGAGATTACAACCACTTGCCTAATTCAACCCTTCCAAATACCTAACGACTCGTCCTTCTTGGTACAAGTTTAGACTTGCACTTTCCAGCTTGAATACCAGAACACTTCCATCCAGAGGTAGTTGGACCAATAGATAAATTATGTTGACCGGTACGTTCAGAAACATGCCAAACTGGCATACTAAAGAACTTCACATCTTGCTCACATTCCCAGGCCAGTCATACTATCGGTAACCACACCACAACTTCTTCAAAGTAGAATTGCATGCAAAGACACATCCTCCTCGAAAGTTGAAAAGACATCAGTTAATCTAGCCAACAAGATAATCACTGCGGAATGCTTATGAAGAGGGTTGAAAATATGACTTCAACAAACTCAACCTTGTTAATCCAACTCCAATTTAGTTTAGAAAACACCATTTGCAACACCAGTTTACCGTCAACGGGTTGAGCGTTAGTATACAATGCTTCTCTCCGGGTCCTTAGAAGGCATACCCTCTCCTAAACAGCAACAAAACTACAAAGATACACCCCAATGGTTCATCCTCTTTCACAACACTCCTTTAAACAGGAGAGCAACCCTTAGCTCCCAAACATAACTTTAATCTCAGCACTTAAATTCTGGAATAAACTCCACTATTTACAATGCTCTTCCCTCAAACCAGAGTTTAGATAAAACCAATTTTAAGCTATTCTCAAAACACTTATTGACATCTTAGCGACCAAGTACGTAGAGTATCGCTTTATGTAACAGCAGATATTTACTCCCAATAGGAACAAACTTCCAGTATGCAAACCTACCCAGACACTTCCTGGCTAAAACTTCAGCTTAGAGAATAAACTGGAGCAACAAACACAAACCTGCTCCATTGCGGGAAAATCTTAAGCCAGGATCTAGCCACTTCTTCAGATCCACTCAATTCATGAAATCTAAGAAAGAAAGTCTCAAAGCAAACCACATACCAAGAACCACTCGAAGAATTGCTACAACAGGCTCTAGTGATACCTCCGGTTACTTAGCCAGGAAAGATTCAAATAACCCTTATCTTCGGAATCTACTCGGCGAGTAGAATTTATCAGACTCAACTACCAACTCCCATAACGACACGCCAACATAGCACCTCATAATGATGTTATAGGCCACAATTTTTCCGACAACCTCTAAACAACACCAACCTCTAAACAACACCAACTCCACTACCGTCACTATGACGCGAATCAGTCGCTGCAACGCAATCGATGACTCCAACTCCCATAGCCAGTGGACTCTTCCACAAAGGCTAACTTAACAAAATAACTACCTCAAATAATCATTTCAAAATATGCATAGATATTCCAACCATAAAAGATTATTCTCAGATATTAAAGAAACTGACACATAAGGTATGTAAACATTTCAACTTAAACACGAGGTGTTAACTAATCCTCAAAACATCAACAACTAGGGTACAAGTCTAGCAAAAGATTAGAAAAACTCTCAGAACCCTATTAGAATCTCACTATCAACACATTTTCACACAATCGGCAAAAAGATTGCCCCGACTCCATGGGGAAAAGAAATCCTACACCATTCTAATGGTTAGGTTGAAAACATTATCACCTTATCTTATATGGTAAGGCACACATCGATCCATTTCTCCGACATTTCGAGAACGAATAGTTAGGATCAACGACATGGGGGCCAGTCCATCTCGTACCCAAAATATTCGCTCTGTATGTGGATAGTTGGATCGCAAACCTAACTCTTGGTCAACCTCACCTGACAATGCAGAAAAGGCATCATGGGGGCCCTCCACTTAACCCATCTGCAATGCCATACAATAGTTATGCTATTGATCCTCTGAAGCTTCTCAGGTTCTAATGACCAAGGTAACCATTTTAACGCCCTGACAATTCCACCGTTCCAACGAAATTGACTCCAACAACTTAACAATATAGATCAATGATAAAACACTAAAGAATATGTGGATTATCAAACAAGTAACTTCAATAATACTTATTTGAGATAGTGAACATAAGCAAACAAAGATAAGCAAGACGTATGCAATGCAATGCATCCCATACCCATTCTATTTGTGCAAGTGTGTCAGGTTCATCATTCAATTACCTAGGACCTAAAGCCTAGGCTCTGATACCAAGCTGTAACACCCTACTTTACCACTAAGCCTAATTATATGAAAACAGAAAATTTTGACAGCATTTCCTCTATAGGACGGTATAACTGACCAAAAGAGATCACAGGTAGACAGTATATGACATAACCGGCATATATATATAGAAACCTTCACGACGCTACCAGCGTCATACCACGACATAAACCAAGCAAACGACAGACCACCAAAACCACCATTTATAACACCGGTTGAGCTATCAACATGGTGATGAGGTAGTGTGTGCAGCTACCAAGATCCATCCCCAAAATGCACGTCAACATCTAAACATACCTGTAAAGAAAGCACGGGTGAGATTCAAAAATCTCAGCAAGTGAAAGGTACTTTAACAAAAAGCTATTTAGCCACAGTTGAATGTGCTAACAATTCTAAATAGAAACTAGTAATGAAACAGACCGCCAACACTAGGAGAAACAATTATGACTAAGCAAGTCCAATGATAACATTAAAAATTTTAACATTCGGTTGGTATAAGCCTTCAGAGCCACATATATATCTATATACAAGCTAACTAAAGGAAATAAGATTTGATGCGAATGATTCATTGAATTTCATAAAAAGACATAACCATGTACATGATATGCTCTCCTCACCCTTACCCCTCCTCGGGTAACGTAAGGGTGTGCACCGTACCCTAATAAGACATAACCATGCACATAATATGCTCTCGTCACCCTTACCCCTCCTCGGGTAACGTAAGGGTGTGCACCGTACCCCTCCTCGGGTGACATACGGTACTGTACCGGTACGGTCGCGGCCAGAAGACGACGACAAACTTCCAATGCATGAGATGTATATGTATGACGTGCTTCAAGCATAACCAACATAACTTCCGGAATATGCTTGAGACTTCAAAAAAAACATTGCATACAACACTAATGAACAACTGCAGAATGGCATATCGTGCCTACTGCACTTCATAAATCAATCATCGAGTAAACTTCTGGAAACGTAAAAAACATAGTACCTAGCTCAGAATCAGTCATTCAGATTAGATGAATGCACTGTAATTAAAGAATGTAGGCAACCCAATATTAGGTTAAAGCATAGTCATACAATACATTCACTTGCCTTTACCGACGATGAAGAAAATTCGATCAAGAACGTCCGAAAATAGTACCACCTGTACATGCATACTATTAAAACTGAAACACATTTAAAACACATAAAATATGAAGCGTCAATTCTACGTCTGAAAACGTCACGTATACGCCTACATTCCGAAAAACTGAACAGACAATTGTATCACATGAAATGATACACTATTTTCAATTCAGAGTCGAACTAAAATCTCACTAATTAGACTTCGCTCTGATGATCGAAATAAATACTTCGACTCGAATATCGTATCTTCGAATCAATAATGATTATCGAAACAAAACAGACTATTGATCACCTGAAATAATGCGACAGGAATTGATTGATTTGATTTAATCAAATCACAAATATCCAGAAATTACCGAGAAATTGCCTTCGAAAGATTGACGACGAATCCGACGAAATCCCGAAATTTCCAACTTTTCCTTTTTCTTTCTTTTCTCTTTTTTTTTTCTTTCTTCCTTCTTCTTCCTGGCTTCTCTCCCGGCCGGCTTTCTTCTTTCTTCTTTCTTCTTCTCCTTTTCTTTTCTTTTCTCTTCTCCTTTTTTCTTTTCTCTCTTCTTCCCTGGCTTTCTTCTTTGCCGGTTCTTGTTTGCTTCTTCTGTGCAGCAGCTAGCAGCGACACAGAGAGAGCAACGGCTGCGGCCCGGCTTGCAGGCACACGGCGGCTCGCGGCAGCGACGACGGCGCACGACAGCGGCGCGCACGCAGCAGCAGCGCACGACGGCGAGTGCCAGCGGCGCGCAGCACGTACGGCGGCGGCGGCTCGTAGGCGCGCGGCAGCAGCACGCCGCGGCACGCGGGCGACACGCACCACGACGGAGAGAGAGAGAGAAAGAAAGAAAGAAACGCGAGGCAGCACGAGAAGAGTGTGGATGGTTCAGTACTTATCTCTTCTTCTTTTTTAATTTTTTTTTAAAAAAACAAACGGTCTAAATATATTGAGCTCGCTACGGGTCTCAAAGTGCCCGGAACGGACATATGAATAGCAAAATGGGTTCGTCTCGATGAGATGAACGCAACCGCGGTCTCCGATCGTCCATACGAGCCTCGGATCAAAAAGTCAAAAAATGCAGTCAAATTCCTTTTATTTTTATTTTTTTTCCTCCAAAAATTTGGTATTACAGACGTCGCCGTTGGCCAGCCGACGACGTCCTCCTCCTCGATCCCCATGGCTGATGGTGCTGATGATTCCCCGATGGATCTCGCGCTCGCGAAGCGAGCTTGCAGCAGGAGGCGAGCGGAGTCGTCGGGTAGGAGAACGGAGCGAGCTGAACTGCGCTGCCTACCCATCTTCTTCGGAAAGAAAAATTGTGCTGCGTATGGGCGCCCTTGGGTGCGGTTTTATAGACCGGTAGTCAGTAGAGTAGTCGAGTTCGCGTTGGACTCGGATTTGATTGTGCTCGCTCGGACTCAACCAGCCTGAAATATCTAGTATATAAAAATTATATAATAAAATTTATAATAAAAAAATTATGTTAGGTAAGTTTTGTAGTTATAAATAATATATTTTGTATGAAATTCTTAAATAAATCTAATTTTGAAGACCGAGTAAAAAAATACGTCTCTTATTTCTGAACGGATGGACTATTAATTAAATAAAAATTACAAAAATAATATATAATTTTTAAAAATTACAAAAATAGCACCCAAATTAGTAAGACACAAATGTGGAACCGGGAATAAAGCACATATTGGCAAATCAATTGTCACCAATCCAATGTCGGCAATTGTCGCCACCTCTCGACAATTGATTTGCCGCTACGGTACTATTTTCTGCCGCACCACTTACGCCATCGACTTGTACGACAGCACCAGCCGCAGCGCCACAGTCGTCATTGCCTCTTACACCACCACCCTAACCGTGCTGACCCACTCGCCATCGTCATCCAGCGCCATCACAACGAGCCTCCCCTCCTTGGCTCTCTCCCTCCCTACCTAGAAGGTAAAAGTCGTCACCGTGCGATTACGCGCCTTGATCTGGTCACGTCGGTTGGTTGGTCCATTTGTTTCTGCGGGAGGAGATGAGAAGAAGTCTAGTGCAGCACTAGACTCCAAGATCGAGCTCAGGCGCGGGCGGCACAGACTTGGTCTCGTGCGCGAGCACGCCATTGCAGTAGCAGCTTGTTAGCTCTGCGGCCGGCGGGGTCGAGGACAGCGCAGGGAGGCGTGAGCATGCCTGTGCGACAGCGGCTCAACTGCTCGTCGGCATCACACAGGAAGAAGGGAGATCATGGTTAGTGAGATGCAGGAGCGGGGAAGGCAGAGGAGGAGACGGACGCGAAGGTAGGAATGTCATTCCCCATTCGATTCCACATTGAATGGGTTAAGTAAAAAGAAAATGTCATGTGACGGTGAAAAATAGATCAAAGTGATAAAAGAGAGAGTTTTGGTGAGATCTAGTGTTATTTTGAAACACAAACTCGAGTAGATGTCTTTTGAAAACTTGCCATCAGTAGTATGGAAAAAAAACCCCAAAATCAAGTGGAACGATATGTGGCATTGGATAGTGAGGCCATCCCACCGAGATCGACACCCCCAGTCCTTGTCCGTCCAGTTCCAGGTCCTGCTCAGGTGAGCTCGTAGTCCCCCTCTCCTTGGTACTCCTCGCATTGACTTGGGCTGAGCAAGGTTTTTGAAATCTATCAATTCGATCTGTGAACTTGGTACTTAGAGCATCGATCCTGGATGTTTCTTTTTTGCGTCGATTTTTGCGAGAACTACAAAATCTGATGGTTGCATTCTCCTAGGCGCAATTCTTGCATCTTTCTTTCTGCCAAAGTGTCCGTCTTTGTTACTGAAGCTGTTAGTGACTTAATTCCGCCTGTTAAGTTCACGGCGATGCAATTCTTGGTACATTTCGTCCCAAGATTACTACTTCTTCCACGGTGAACGAGCAGTGGCCGAGTGGTCAGCTGGCTCTAGTAGCACTTGGGAGCTCCGGGTTCGATCCTCAGCGGACGAATTTTGGGGCTTCCATGCGGTCACCCATACAGCGTGGGGGCAATGCTCCACGGTGGAGCCGAGTCTGGTGGGAGTTCGATCCCCGTTTCGTATTTGCCCCAGATCTTCAATAAAAACCGTGTAGATAGGGTCGCACTGTAAAAAAAAAAGTAATTATGTAGGTCTCGCTCATAGGGAGCAGCAGTTCTTGGTTCTTGACTTCTTGCTCCTCTGAATTTCTTTCGCTTTAGTGAGCATCTCTTGATTACATTAGTCCTTTTCGCCTTCCCATTTCATCCAAAATTTCTTATCTAGTCTAGAACTTAATTATTCTGTGGCGTTGTAAGCATGTAATTCTTTCTCATGATGCATGCTTGGATCATTTGAGCTGTTTTGCATAATTCTCGGTGACCAGTGTTGTAGTTAGATCATTTCTTTCCAGATCACAATTAAGAATGGTTGTCTGGGTCAGAATCGTTCCGAACTGTTGTTCTCTACTTGTTTTGGTTTCCTAAACACCTGTGTTCCAACGCCACAGAATAATCCCAGAGGAGGCTTCCGCGGCCTGTTCCGCCGGCGCGTCCAGCCCTGTTCTACGGCCGGTCAGTGTTCAGACTGAGGGCCGTGTTGGCGTAGCGAACTCCGTCGGCATTAAGTTGTGCGTGCGGGCTGGCTTATACGGGCGGCCGATCCCTCTGGTCATCGACCTGCCTCGCAGCGAGGAGACCATGGAGGCATGGACATCATCGTCCTCACCACCAAGTCGCCAGGTGAGAGCTTTGCAGTTTTCCCAGCGGTCTGTCCAGTTGATCATACTGATGAGAGTAGAAACAATTACTTGCATACTGTGTGCCATCGATCATATGCTTACAACACCTCTGTAGTTTTGGATTTTCTGTGAGAGGTCAGTAAAATAGATGCTGCATGACAGTTCTTCTGTAGATCATAGTATCGTATTGATGACAGTAGAATCTGAAACTTGCATACTGTGTAGCATAGCTCATATGTTCAGAGTACTTCTATAGTTTTGAGTTTTCTGTGTAAAGAGATCGGTGGAATAGTTGCTGCATGTAGAATCCTCTTCTTGGCTTGGGTTCTTATTTTAGTCAAGTGCGCCGACTTGTGCTTGAGAAAATTGGTGTACTTTGTTTGGTTAAGAGTAATCTGAAAATGCTTTAAACAAGCAGAATCAGTGGAATTTCAGTTGTTTCACTTGTTAGTTATCTGAAAAATGCTGATCTTGTTGCTTTGTTGCTGACTGTGCTTCTTGCTTGTTATGCACAAAATGTGAACATTACATTATTGAAAATGAACTGCTGCAAAAGTTGCATCACCCATGATTTGCTGCCTAACTGCCTCATTGTCTTACTTGCTCTCCTGCGAATCCAGCTGCTCTGGAGTTGTGGCACTCAAATGTTCATGCACCTAGAGCCATATGAGAGCAGGACTTCTGACAACCACTTCGCAATTCGTCTCTTCGGAATTCAAAAGTTACGCTGCTTCGAATACAATGTCATGACAATTGGCTGTCTTTTTCGTTTCGAAAAAAAATAATTGGCTGTCTTTTCTTTCTTCAGACAATGCTTGAACGATTCTGCACAGTGATATTGGTTGAAGTCACCGACTTACCATCTTTCATCTGTATTGGGTGGTAACAAGCATAGATGTTGCTGGTTTACCCTGTAACTTAACCATGATACATCAAATGTTACAGTCAATGATCTCTGAACTTAGCTTTCAGCCATGAAATGAAAATCATGGCTACATCATTTGTGTGTTGAATCTCTGCATAGAACTCTAGTTATCGCTCTTGGGATTGCTAGTTGCCCCCTCCCCCCGCTCTAGCGACTCGGGAGGCAACTCCACCTCCACCCTACCAACCCACCGTAGCAAGCTAGATCCGACCGCCGCCGCTGCCGGCAAGCAGACGTCGGCAGCGGTGGCTAGCGACTCGTCTGAAGCTAGGGTTGTTGTGGTTCTCTCCTCCACATCATTCTCTCCTCTCCTCTCCTTCCCCCTACCCCCCTTCTCGCTTCTCTTCCGCTGCGGTGGATCCAGCCGTCGTTCCTCTTCGGTTGGCTGGATCTAGGTGTCTAGGGCCGGATCTGCTACCAATGGCGACAGATCCATGTGGTTGGGCATCACGGGCAGTGGTGGCTTGTGCTCGTCGCCGACGTCCCACGACCCGTCTTTGGGCTTGCGGTTTGGCGTGGAGTCGCCAACCAAGTCGGGTAGTCAGGCGTGGGAGCAGGGTTCTGCCTGTTGAGTTGTTGGGTTGTCCTGATCGAGGTGCTAGCTGGGCATAGTTGTTTGCGGTGTAGCGTTGCTTGGTGTGGATACTGCTTATTATGTGGTTGCCGGTTGTAGCTGTTTTTCTGTACCTCCGTCGTCCGGTTGTTGAGGGGGTCGTAAGTTTCTTTCTTTCTTCTTCGTCTTGCGCGTGAGCTGGGCTCCGTGGGTTGTAATGCTTTGTTTGTTAAGTTTTTTGGACTCAGTTTTCTTTATAAACAGGGTCACTCTTTCTTTTTAATGCAATGACGTGTAAGTTCTCATGCGTGTTCGAGAAAAAAAACTTTAGTTATTATTTGTTGATACATTTTCAGCAAATGAATGGAATAATATGTTGGAAAAGATCATCTCTATACAGTACACATTTTCAGAAGTATATATATTTTTTCTTTCGAGATGAAGAAGCAGACAGTTAATACTAGGCGACCCTGTGACAACCTGCTCCTTTTTTTTGTACAACTACAACCATAGAGCAAAACTTATTTTGGCCACTACGGATAAGTACAACTCACGACCACATTATATCAGATCTTCAGAGTACATATTCTGGATGACATATTCACATGTACTGAACAAGCAAAGTTCCAAACTCCCGGGTTCGTTTTTCCTGGCAGAAAATTGAGCACCTTTTTACTTAACTTCTGGGTACGCACATCAATCCTCAACCTGGGATGTTCCCAATTTACAGAGCCACTTAAGTACAGATTTCAGAGTTCATGCCTCTGTAGTAAACCACGTCATATGACGTGACAAAACATTACATGCCTGTTCCTTCCAGCCCGGTGGACGGAAATTTAAACTAGACACGGTCGCATAGTGTGACTGATAATCTGCTCCTTGTACAACTACAACCATGTCGGTGTGGATGCTGGTGTTTTTAAGTAGTGTTTGGTTTATGGGACGAGATGGAATGGAACGGATCTATTACGTTTTTGAGTTGTTTGGTTGAAATTGAGTGGGTTGAGATGGTTCTGAATTAGGGAATATTCTTCAAAGATTCGGGACGGAGTCGTTAAAAAAAAAGCCGAACACAGCCATCACACTTCGATTGTGATGCTGACGGTGGGTCCGAGTACTAAAATGAACTCGTTTCATCCCGTCTAACAAACAAGCATTTAATTCTAGACCATCTCACCTTACTCTCCAACCAAACATTACCTAAATTGCTCTTGCATCCGTCAATGGCCCCAGAGTGTGTGAGGACGTAGGCAGAGATAGTCCCCGGTCCTTGGCTCACTCATCCTTTTATATGGCGTTGGTAGACGGGATCACTAACCCTATCAATTAGGGCGAGCCACCGATCATGATGCTTATTCGGTCATGATATGGCTAGGGTCAGTTAGCACGTGATGGTTGAGATCAAAACTAACATCTTAGTATCCAAGCAACTGAACATACGAAGAGCACGCAACTGAACTTATGGCGAGCAGGAAAATAGTAAAACCTAGTTTGTTCATAAATATGGATATATTTCGTATGAATTTATCATGTCGATCACAAAGATTATATCTTTGTTAATGGTAGCAACCTCCTCGCATCATAAAGATTGAATTCATCGTGTTGATGGCGGCAAGAATAGAGAGACTGAATACTTTTCTGAAGAATACATTTGCGTCAACTGCACAGCACTATATCTTTGTTTCACTTATATACCATCTCTTAGAACAGATGTAGAACAAAGAATGACGACCCAAGTCGATAACAAGCTGAGGGTTACATCACAGTGCATGATATTATCACTAATGTGTGAGATCTATTTTAAATTAACTCATATATCAATAACAATATCACCTATACAGTTAGGTCAGAGTAACCACATCTATGTCACGTACCGTCGGAAACAAACTGGGACACGGCTGATAACGTGTCACACATCACAACATCGCCGTTGTAGTCCCGGCGGACGCCGCCGGCGCCGTTGGATTCGAGCTTGATCGTGCCTGGTCCGTTCCACCATCCATGGCCCCACATGGCAGTGGCTGCAGCGCTGGCTGGGTGATTCGCATCCAGGACCTGACGGTGGCCCCACCTGTCACCGGCAGGCTGCAGCAACCGACCTACGCCTGCTGGACCAGGGGAGCCCTGCGCCTTGAAATGCCCCTCGGCGCCCGAACGTAACCGTCGTCGCAACGAACACCTGCTCTGCTCTCTCCCCTCGCAGCAGCGCCAAGAAGCCAAGAAAACCCACTAGCTCGCCGCCGCCGCCGCGCCGCCCCACCACCGCCGCCGGCATTCGCGATGGAGTTCTTCCCCGACAGGATCCACGTGCGGCTGCGGAGCCGCGTGACCGGCGCGTACCTCCACGCCGATGAGGACGGGGTGCGTGTCTCCCTGCGCTGGCGCCGGGCGTCGCTGAACACCGCGTGGGCGGTGCACCGGACCGTGCGCGACGGCATCACCTACGTCCTCCTCCACGGCGCCGCCTACGGCCGGTACCTCGCGCTCTCACCCGTCCCGGCGCCGCACGGCCTCTTCGCCGTCCAGCGCGACTACAGCGAGCTTGAGCTGAACGCCGTCAT
Source organism: Phragmites australis (assembly GCF_958298935.1). Classification (NCBI taxonomy): domain Eukaryota; kingdom Viridiplantae; phylum Streptophyta; class Magnoliopsida; order Poales; family Poaceae; genus Phragmites; species Phragmites australis. The sequence continues at coordinate 32,630,483 of NC_084930.1, read as the reverse complement.
GTGGTTGGGTGTCATGGCGGCGGGCGAGGTCGGGAACTACGTCGTCGTACGCCACATCTCCAACCGCGTCCTCCGCGCAAACGGCAGGTTCCGCAGATGGGACACCGCCGTCACCGTCGACTACTTCGACTGGAGCAATATGATGCATTGGAGGGTCGAGGCCATCCCCCCGAGACCGGAGCCACCACTCCTTCCAGTTCCAGGTCCTACTCAGGTGAGCTCGCCGTCCCCTGTCTTTTGCGTTCCTATCATTGATTTGGGCGGAGCAGGGTTCTTGGAATCTATCGATTCTGCGAATTTTTGCGTCAAATTGCAAGAACTGCTGAAATCTGAAGATTGAATTCTCCTGGGCGCAAGTCTTGCAACTGTTCTTGCCAAAGCATCCGCTTTTGTTACTGAAGCTGTTAATTGCTTAATTCCCCCTGTTAACTTCACGGTGATGCAATTCTTGGTACATTTTGTGCCAAGATTACTACCTCGTTCGCTCAAAAGTTGTAATTCTGCAGGTCGCACTCATAGGGAGCAGTAGTTCTTGGTTCTTGACTTCTTGCTCTTCTGAATTTGGTTAGCTTTAGGGAGCAGTTCTTGATCACATTAGTCCCATTCCGTACCAGTTATCATAAATTTCTTATCTATTATAGAACTTAATTTTGGCGCTCTTGTTCGAAAAACTTCCCAAAATTATGATTGGTTTCTGAATTTCTGTCTGTCATTCGTTACGATGTGCATTCAGAATTTCAGATTTGTTCATTCAGTTACCAGTATTATCCACTTGTTTTGGTTTCCTAAACACCAGTGTTCCATTGCAACAGAATCTAAGAGGCCGCTTCGCCCTGTTCCTCCAGCGCGCCGACCCCGTGGTGGAGCGGGCGCGGCTCATCCGGTGCTTTGGGGCGGACAATCTCGGGAACTTCGAGCTGCTCGGCACGTTCCAGTTCTACGGCCGGTCCGTGTTCAACCTGAGGAGCGAGGTGGCGTTCCGTGTGAACCAAGTGATCTTCTCCGGCATCACGGTGTGCGTGCGGGCCGGCTTCTACGGGCGGCCGACCCCTCTGGTCATCGACCTGCCTCGCAATGAGGAGACCATGGACATCGTTGTCCTCACCACCGGGTCACCAGGTGAGAACTTTGCTGTTTTCCCAGGTCTGTGAAGCACTTGTTGATTATACTGATGAGAGTAGAAACCGTATCTCGAATACTGTAGTTTTGAATTTTCTGTGAAAGGTCAATAAAATAGTTGTTGTATGATATATCTTCAGTTTATCATAGGATCATACCGATGACAGTAGAAACTGAAACTTGCATACTGTGTAACATAGCTCATATGTTCAGAGTATTTCTATTGTTTTGAATTTGCTGCACTAAAGAGATCAGTGAAACAATTGCTGCATGTACTTACTGTCTTGTGAACTTATTTTAATGGAATTCCCCGACTTGTGATTGAGGAAATGGTAACTTTGTTCGGTTAGGAGTAACCTGTAACATGTTGTAGATAAGCAGAAGCAATGGATGGAAATAATCTCAGGTGTGTAGTATTTATAGTGCCTCGTGGGATCTACAGTGTTTTGACAGGTTATAAAAGTGTATTGGTTATAGAAATTGCCGCATTCATTTCATACCATGATTGTTGGTTCAGAAAATTCTGTCGGGCCAGTAGTCTGAATGTCTGATTCCTAATTCAGAAATTTCAGTTGTCAGACAATAGTGTTGACCTTGCTACTGTTTGTCTTGTTTTTTTAATTATTTACGAAAGTGTGTTAGATTTTTGAACTGCTGCAAAAGTTGCATCTCCCATAACATCTTCTTAACTGACTCATTGTTTTCACTTGCCCGTTGCAAATTCAGCTGCTGCGGAGTTGCGGTACCCAGATGTTTGATGCACCCTAGAGCCATATGATGATGTGAGAGCATGGCTTCTGACAACTTCGCTATTCATCTCTTCAGGAATCAAAAGTGTTGTTGCTTCGGATATAATGACATGAGAATTGGCTGTCCTTTTCTTTGTTCAGATAGTTTCAGAGAAAGCTTTTCTTCTGTTTCTGGTAGTTAGGTTAGATGCTTCTCCTGACTGGAACCAGTTTGTGCCTTTCAGTTTCAGAATTCTGAAAGTATTATGTGGAAATAATGCTTGAACGATTTCGTACAGTGACATTGGCTGTAGTTACCTTCTTCATCTCTATTGGGTGTTAACAAAAATAGATATTGCTGGTTTACTCTGTATCGTGCTCCTGAATCCTGATACATCAAATATTACAGTCAATGTGTGTTGAACTTGCTTTCAGTCAAGAACTGAAAATCATGGTTTTATTATTTGTGTACTGAAGCTCTGGACAAAACTTCATCAACTCACTATTTCTTGATATATTTTCAGCAAACTAATTAGAAGTGTTTTTTTCTTTCTTTTTGAGATGAAGAAGTAGAATGTTAATATTAGACAAACCTGTGATAACCTGTTCCTTTCTTGCGCAACTATCACCATACATCAAAAGTTCAAAACTGATTTTGGCTACGGCTAAGTACAGCTCACGATCACATTACATCAAGTCTTCAGCTTAACACTAGTATGTATTCTAGATCACAATTACTGACAAAACAAAGTTTCAAAATTCTGGCTTTGCTTTTCCTGGCAGAAAATTAGGTGCTCTTTACTGATCTTCTTGGTATGATTAGCACTGAAGTTCAGAAAAGCATCACACATTTCCAATCATGTGTACTGACCTGACCTGACCTGCCAATCATGTAACTTGAATACGGTTCTCGAAAGTTTCTGAAAAATTGACTGAACTTACCTGCCAATCATGTATGGCACAGTTGAAGCAATCGGTTCTATCTGCACCGTAAACTGATCCCACTGTGACGAATAGCCATTCGCGTAAAAAATATCCCCAATGTGGATGACCATGTAGATGTTCTCCAAATCCTTGATGATCTATTTTGTGGTACTCAGAGAGGCTTGCTCGTAGTTACCATACTCGTCTTAACAATCTATTTCTGCCACAGCTAGTACAGTGCTCTGTTGGTTGTTTGCGGTGCCTTTGTTTTTTTAAATAAATAATAGTAGGGGCTTCCCCTGCTGTAGTTCGTTAAAAAAACAATCTATTTCTGCCAGAACTAGTAAACGTAGGTTAAAGACTGAGCCAAACAGAAAGAAAAATTATCCTGCATCCATCGAATTTGTATGCTGTTGTGTTCTGACGCCATAAGCTGCATCTGTGGAAGCCGCGTCGCACTACGGCACAACAGCGAGAGGCACAGGTGCGTTCCCTTCCTGTGCCTCCGGACACCAGCAGCCGGCCAGCCGCAGCCGCCGGCTAGGCGGGATGATGGCGCAGTGTTTCAGACTTTGGGACTTGGACTCTCCAAACCTCCATCCACTGCCTTACTCAACTTTACTTTTTTTTCGAAGGGACAGCAGAAGCTCTGCTGATTTTTTTATAGATTAGAAAAAAAGAGAAAACAAAAAGTCTAATACAGATCAACTACAGAACTAGTGTATCAGCTTGCGCTGACAGAAAGCCTCTTCCACAACGGGAAGAACAGGAAAAGCACAAGAAGAGGCTTAAACCACAGAGAACAGCAGACGCAAAAATAAAAACGAGAACAACAAACTAGAAAGGACGTCTGTATTACAACGGTATTACTCAAACATTTTCATCTACAGCTTACTCTCTCCACGCCAGCCTCCTGGTTAGAATCGATTCTTTTATTAAGCAGGCAATCCCCTATGCAGTCAACGATTGATTATGAAAGATCCTTCGATTGCGCTCTTTCCAAATGTTCCACCAAAAATAGATGACGATTCCGTTGAATTCTTGTTTTTGATCATGAGGAACTTGTCTGTGGGCTTGTTTCCACCAAGCACGCAAGGTCTGAGAGAAGTCCAACTGGGGGGTCTGTTTCAAGTCGAACCAAGAACAGATCAACTGTCAAGTTCCTTTAAAAAAAAAACAGTCTTTGCAAAGATAATTAGCCATTTCGTCCTCTTCATCGCACATTCGACAAACTGAAGAATCCCTCCACTCAACTTTACTGAAGCTAGCATGTTGTCGTACTTTATTCAGTAACTTATGTAGGTCGCTTTACTGTAGGTCGTCAAATGAAACGCATGCTGATTCTCGAGAAAAAAAAAACCCCAGCTGCTAGCTCTAGGCACAACCTGATCTATGCCTCAAACAAACCATGACAGGATCAGACGTCGTCTTCGTCGCTGGCATAGCTCCACTCGCTGTTGGACCCCGCTTGTAGGTTTTTTATTTATTTTTTAGTTCAGTGTTCTGCCTCTAAAGATCTATGATTGCCCCTTTAGCTGCGGTTTGGGAACGGCGTGTGTTTCGAACTCTGCTGGCTTACTGTGAGCCTTTGTTCTGAAAAAACTTGGAGGTATCTCAGATTCAGCAACTGAACAAACGGCGCACAAGAACAAGGTGAAAAGCTAGTGCTTCAGAAGCGACGGATGGAAATATTGCCTACGAAACTGCTTCGATTTGATTAAGCCCATCGGTAACCTTCTTGAACCAGAAAGATTGAATATTCCGTCCATGAGGCAAGAATAGAACATTGCATCATTAAAAAAATTACATGTCTCAAATATGGTGGCATCAGGATGTACTATTCTAAAGCGGACGGTTAGGTCATCTTCAGCCGGTTTAGATGATAGTCTAGGTTTTGGATCGAGACACCATCATAAATGATGAGATTGATCAATTGCTTTACCTTATTCTTGCTCTTTTGCCACTTGTTTTAGCTATTTTTTTTTATCTTTCCTTTTGGGTTGAGTGCATCTAAGATATGCAGAAGCTATGAATGAACTACCATGTCTTTGTATCATTTTGATATAATATTAAAAATCAATAAAGCTTCAAAAAAAAAAACATGTCTGACATCTGAACTCTGTTCAACTTTTTTTAACTGATCTGCAGTCTCTGCAGAAGCAGAGAAAGCAAGCAAGAAAGGCAAACTCGACAAGCTGAGGGCTGAATCGATGCAAGTCGTAAAACCACCGGGACACGATGATCACGCATCAACCATCATCACATCGCCGTCACGGTCCCGGCGGCCACCGCCTTTAGCGCGCCGACGCTCGTCGATCCACTCGTAGTACTACACGTCGACAGGCTCCGTCACCGCGTCGGCGCTGGTGGAGTAGCTCTCCTCGCAGGCCCAGCACGACGCCTCGGCGACCTTGCCCTTGAGGGCGATGGGGCACTCGACGCCGTTAGCGTGCTTGCAGGACGGGCAACGGAAGACCGTCTCCCTGTGCCCACGCCGACAAGTTAGGGTTTAGCGTCTCCCTGTGCCCGCGCCGCACCTCGGTGCACGCTGCATGGCAGGTGCACTGCCTCATGCGCCATGGCACCACCTACGTCCTCCTCCAGGGGTGCCGCCTGTACCATAAGTGTGGAGTGCTATTAAAACTAACCTACAAGACCGTTGAACATTAAAAAAAATTCAGTAACATTTTTCATATAACTGGATGCATAACTGACCAAACATCACACATACACACATAAAGAAAATATCATCACACGAATAATAAGCATACTAGCAAAACGAGGAACATACCATGATCGTACATCCAAACCACAACAACACATCATACGATAGATGACTATAATTACAAACTAACAACACAACACAACATAACTAAACCAAAAATAAAGGTGTTTGTGTAAAACGTGTTGCTACCCATCATGCATGCTCGTCATCGTCTCAAGTCATACCTAGAAAGGTAGCAAGAGTGAGATTCGAAGATCTCACCAAGTGAATTGTTTTAACAAGCTATTTAGCTATAATTGATTAAACATTCATATTTAACAAAGATATTAAGATAAACATATTACAATATGCGAAAAACATAATTAAGCTTGATAATACCACAACGGCCACATGCTATCATCCGCTAACTATGTTTCACCGTAGCAGTATCAACCAGAATAATATTAAAGACTTCCTTGTAACATAAGAATGACATCGAGACGATTAAAGTAAAAATATCCACATGCTATATTCTTTCTCACCCTTACCCCTCCTCAGGTAACGTAAGGGTGTACGATGTACTCCTCTATGGGCAACACGACAAAACTTCCAATGCAATATGCTATGCTTATGATATGCTTCATGAATATTCAACAACATAACTTCCAAGATATACATGATACTTCCATAATTACATACTTTAATGAATAAATAACTACAAAACGACAAATCTCACTTCTTGCACTTCATAACTCAAGAATCAAGCAAACTTCGGAAGAAGTAAATATTAAGGTAACAAGCTTATGTATAATCGAAAGACATAACTTCTAACATATGCATATACATCATGCTTTGCATACGAGTAATATAAACAATTGTAAGAGAGGAGACATAGCCTATTTTATTTACCTCTTAATCCAGGGAAAGCCATCTAATCTTCAAAAGAACAAAAAGTAAGTACATATTCACATTTCATTTAATAAACTATTAGTAAGCGCGGCAATTAAAAGATAAAAGTAACAAAATAACAAGTTAAAGTGTAATCATCCGCTGCATTCACTTGCCTTCACTGATGACGAGAGCAGAAACTAGCTGCATCTCAAAACGGCACCATATGGACAATTGCATAAATTAGCTCTAAAATACCATAACAACAAAAGTAAAAGGAGACACACCACTAATCCCAACCCCCCCCCCCCCCCAAAAAAAAAAGAAGGCGATAACAAAAACAACGGAGCAACACCTACCACTTGACTAGCATGATGACAGGTGAGATCTTCCTCTAGATAGATCAAGGTCCGAAGAACTAAAATAAAAGCTCAAGCCAAAGCAATCAGACAATAACACTATTTATCAATTACTCCTAATTTGCTCAACAAACATAGACAAGACCCACACCATCAGAATGAATTCGACAAGACCTACAACCTTCGTTATAACCAAATGATAGAATCGGACATTGGTTAAACCTAAAATTTTAATATATACCATTGCATGCAATGGACCAACCAAAACGCTAGTCCGATGATGAAAAATGACCGATCCCACTACCTACAAGTATCTAAGGACTATGAGAAAATCACCTTGAGAACGGAAACGCAAATTAATAAAGAAATCCAGTGAACTCACGAAGAAAACCCCTTTCTTTTCCCTCTCTTCCTCCTCCTCCTCTTCTCCTTCTCCTTCTTCTTTTCCTTTCTTCCTTATTCATCTTCTTTTTTCTTCACTTTTTTCTTTCTTCTTTGCTAGGTCGCCCCCCTGCATTAGGCTAGCACCCCTCCTCTCTACCCCCTCATGCCCCCCACCCACACTAGCCAGCGACAGAGGCATCTAGGCGCCGCTCTGGCTAGCGACGTCGGCCACAAGCACGACATGGCTGAGCAAGCGACGGCGGCACAATAGCAAGGCACGACCGGGAGAGCGACGACAAGTGGTAGCAAGGCCGAGCGGTCTGTGGCTGGCGGGTGGCAGTCGATGGGGCACTCGACGCTGTCGGCATGTTTGCAGAATGGGCAGCAGAAGACCATCGCCAGCTTCTACTGTAGCTTCTTCTAGGCGTCGTCGTCAGCTCGGCTGGCGTCGAATCTGTCCTGATGTCTTATGTCATCGAGATGGATCTCATGTGCATTGGTGAAGTGAGTTTGCAGCAGGAGGCGAGACGAGTCATTGGACAGGAGAATGGATCTTGTCAGCGTCCTCCTCTGCACCATGACTAACACTGCCACCAGTGGATCTCACCTTTGGAACTCATGAAGAGTTTACAGTAGGGATTTCAATTTATTTTACAATTTTTTCTTCACTAGGGAAAAGACCAAGATTCGCAAAATTTTATTAAAATTTCAATCATTTTTCGTCATGTGCTTAGTTAGTCTCACACATCAGTAAAAGAAATTTTCAAAACTTGATATTTTATTCCCTCTAAAACTCTTAGAATTCATTAAATTTCACAAAATTTTAATCCTAGGTGTGGTTATATAGAGCTCTTGTGTGGCTGTGTTCGAGTCGGACTCGAACGTGATCGTGCCTGGTCGGTTCCACCATCCTGGCCCCACATGCCAGTCGCTGCAGCGCTGGATGGGTGACTCGTATCCGGGCCCTGACGCTGGCCCCACCTGCTAGTGGTTGACAGCTGGCACGTGCAGCAAGCAACCGACCTTCGCCTTGAAATGCCCCGCCCTGGCGCCCAAACGTAACCGTCGCAACCAACACCTGCTCTCCTCTGCTCTCTCCTTTCCTCTCCGCCTCGCTACCATCCGCCTCCGCACCCCCCGCCCCCGCAGCACCAGCACCAGCGGCGGCGGCGGCGATGGAGTTCTTCCCCGACGGTAACCACGTGTGGCTGCAGAACTGCGTGCGCGGCACGTACCTCCACGCCGACGAGGACGGGGTGGGCGTCTCCCTGCGCCGGCGCCGCGCGACGCTGAACGCGGCGTGGCGGGTGCACCTGATCGTGCGCAACGGCACCACCTACGTCCTGCTCCATAGCGCCGCCTACGGCCGGTACCTCGCCCTCTCGCCCGGGCAGGCGCCGCGCGGCCACCGTGGGCGCCGTGCCATCCAGCGCGACTACGACGCGCCGGACCTGGACGCCGTCATGTGGGAGGCTTTCAGGGTGGCGGACGGAGACGACGACGTCCTCGTGCGCCACGTCTCCAACAGCTTCCTCCGTGGCAATGGTAGGTACCGTATATGGCACATCGGCGTCACCGTCGACAGCGGCCACAGGAGCACGATGATGCATTGGATGGTCGAGGCCATCCCCCCGAGACCGGCGCCGCCATTGCTTCCAGATCCGCCTCTGGTGAGCTCGACGTCCCCTCTCCTTGCACTCCTCACATTGATTCGGGCGGTGCAGGATTCTTGGAATCTATTCCGTGAATCTTCGCGTCAATTTTTTGCAAGAACTACTAAATCTGACGATTGAATTATCCTGGGCGCAATTCTTTCATCCGCCTTTGCTACTGAAGCTGTTAATTATTTATCTGTGCCTGTTGAGTTCACGGTGATGCAATTCTTGGTACATTTTGTGCCAAGATCACTACTTCTTTCGCCCAAAACATATAATTCTGTAGGTCACGCCGCTAGGGAGCACTAGTTCTGAGTTCTTTGACTTCTTGCTCCTCTGCATGTTTGTTCGCTTTAGGGAGTAGTTCTTGATCACATTACTCCTTTTCGACTTCCCATTTCGTACCAGCTATCTGAAATTTCTTGTCCATTCTGGAACTTATCTTCAAAACCTTCCCAACAATGCTGGCACCTTAACGATTATGGTTCCTTTCTGAATTTCTGTCTGTCATTGGTTGATCTCCGTCATATCATGGTGTTTCGTGTGCATGCAGTTTTTGGGTGAATTCTTTTTATCGTCTACTGTAACATCACCGTTTTAGTTCTTGCTCATGATGTATGTTTGGATCATTTGAGGATTTTTTGATAGTTGTCGGTCGATGGTCATTTCTTACCAGACCATAATCAAGACTGGTTATCTAGATCTGATCATTTTGTTCTCATTACGATGCGTATTTAGTTACCAGTGTATCTACTTGTTCTGGTTTCCTAAACACCAGTGCTCCATTGCAACAGATTCCCGAGGTGGACTGTCGGCGGACAATCCGGTTCAGGCGGGTGAACAATCTCGGGAACTTAGGACGATCTCAGGAAGTCCAGTTCTATGGCCGGTCCGTGTCCAACCTGAGGTCACAGCTGGCGACCCTTATGAGCGAAGAATCCCTCTTCAGCATCTTGATGTGTGTGCGGCCCGGCTTCTATGGTCGGCTGACCCCTCTGGTCATCGACCTGCCTCACAGCGGGGAGCTCATGGACATCGTTGTCCTCTCCACCGTATCACAAGGTGAGAACTTTGCAGTTTTCTCGGTGGTTTGAGCAGCAGTTGTAATCTGCTTCTCTTCTGACGAAAGGTGTTCAGTTCATCATACTGATGGGTAGATACACTAACTTGCATACTGTGTACCATTGCTCATATGCTCACAGCAGTTCTGTAGCTTTGAATTTGATGTGATAGATCAGTAAACTTGTTGCTATATGTCAGATATTCAGTAGACCATAGTATCATACTGTGATACTGACGACTATAGAAACTGTAACTTGTAGACTAGAATAGACACGGTAGATAATCGGAATAAGTTGGGTACAAATAATTTCAGGTCTCTTATATTTGCAGTGCTTCTTGGGATTTAGCAGTCCTCATCGGAGATGCTAAAAATGGTCCGAATATCGAAATTAGTGGATTTATTTCTTACCGCATCAGTTCAGAACTTCAGTTGTTCCAATAGTTTTCCCAGCTCATAAATTTCAATTTTTTCACTTGTCAGCCAACACTGTTAATCTTGTTACTGAATGTCTTCTTTCGAACTGCTGCACATTTGCACCACCCAATACATAAAATCTAACTGTCGTATTGTTTTGCTTGTCCCCTTGCGAATTCAGCTGCTGAGGAGCTGCGGCACCCAGATGTTTTTTTTTAGGCTGTCGGCATCCAGATGATTATGCACAGTAGAGGATTATGAGAGCAGGACTTATGACTACGACATCACAATTCATCTCTTCAGAAATCAAAAGTATCGCTGGCCCGGATATAATGACTTCAGAATTGCTGTCTTCTATAGTTCAGATAGATTCAGAAAACTCAGCAACTCTTCTGTTCCTGGTAGTTAGGTTCAATGCTTTCTCCTGACACGAAGCTGTTTGTTTCGGTCTTTCAGTTTCAGAACTTGCAAACTGCTGAAGGAATTACGTGGAAAATTACTTGAACGATTTTGAACAGTGTCATCGGTTGTAGTTACCATCTTGATCTCTATTGGGTGATAACACGAATATATATTTCTGTTCACTCTGCACCTTGTTCCTGATACATCAAATATTACAGTCAATGTTTCTTGAACTTTGCTTTCAGTTTTAAACTGAAAATCATAGATATATCACTTGTGTGTTGAAGCTGTGCACAGAACTTCACCATTTCTTGATGCGTTTTCAGCAAGCGAGTTGAACATTATGTCGAAAAAGAGTCATGTAGACACTAACACTCTGCATTTTCACAAGTTATACTGCCCCCCCCCCCCCCCCTTTTGTTTGAGATGAAGTAGACTGTTAATGTGAGGAAACCCTGCGATAACCTGCTCCTTGCTTGTACGATACAATTAAAATCACACAGCAACACTGTGGCTCACGATCATGTTACATCAGCCACCAATTTGGGACCATGTAGGAGAAGCGTTTTTTGTTCGTGTGTTCCGAATGTAGCTTCCATTTCGGGCCAGATCGTTACCAATCAACGATGCTATCAAGCCCACCTCCCACCTTCGCAGTGCTTCGAGCGACTGAATTCAGCAATGTTGCAAGAACTGCAACTGTTTCACAGAACACTTCTAAAAGTACTGCTGCCACCGTGCAAGATTACATCTCTGTTCCATTGATCTTCAGTCTCTGCAGAACAAAGAACGACCAAACTCGGCAACAGGCAAGGGCCATAGTCCTCCTGAAACTGTGATAGGATCACTCATCACGCGTCATGACATCATCGTTGTAGTCCCGGCGGACGACCACGCCATCATTGGCACGCTCGCACTTGTCGATCCACTCGTAGTATACGTCGACGGGCTCTCGTCGCAGGCCCAGCACGAGGCCTCGGCGACCTTGCCCTCGATGCGGCACTCGACGCTGCCAGTGTGGTTGCAGGATGAGAAGCGAAAGATTGTCTCCAGATTTTGCCGCACCTTCTTCATGGGCGCCGCCGTCACCCGGATGTTGATGCACCGCAGAGGAATACGACAGCAGGACTTGTTGTTACAACAACATCACAGTTCATCTCCTCAGAAATCAAAAGCATCACTTCTTCGGACACAATGACATGAGAATTCACCGTCACAGTCCCCGCGCTCGCACTTGTCGATCCACTCTCTATAGACGTTGACTGTCGGACCCCTCCTTTAGGGTCACCTCGTGTAGCTCATACTAGTTCCTGGATCAGTAGCTGGTACGCACGAACTCTAACAAAAATAGACATCATAGTCATACATCGGATAAATACGATAATAAAGCACATTACAGAGTTCATTACAATAGAAGCCCGAAGGCATAATCTTACAAACCCTCAAAACACAGCGAAAACACACAAAAGCGACCCAAGCCCTACAGGCAGCTTGAGTGCAGACGAAACCGGCTTCTCTAATCCTCATCTCCTTCTTCGGCGAAGTCGGCCTCTGGATCATCTGGATCCACAATTAGCAAGTATGAGTACATAAGGTACTCAGCAAGTCCTACCTCAAGGGGAGAAATTAGATGCTTAAGGGTAGTTCAAGGATAAAGCTGTAGATTCTTTTAGGTTTTGCGGAAAGCTAGTTTTATTGATGCAGGGTTCATTTTGCAAAGACTAACTTTTAATAAAAACACTTTCAAGAGAAATACATAAGTTGAGCTTATGGGGGGTTGGCGGCCCTGGGGGAGGTACACCCGTCCCGCTAGTTCCCACAAGACTTTGCCAGCGGACACACAGTCCAGGAGGCTTAGGGCACAAAGCCAAAACCATTCTTTTAGAAAACACGGGCACACAGCCCACTCACACGTCAAGGAGTTACTCACGCCAAAAAGCTAATCATTGTGACCAAACCATAGCATGTCCTTGACCGAGGACACGACTATCCGGATAGATTTTAACACTCTGCAGAGGTTGTATGCTTTACCCACAAGATATGCACAGGCTCCCACCTTAGCAACTGGTGTAGCCGTCATAACAAGACGTAACGACCTCACAACGAAGCCACAATATCCACCCATGGGGCACTAAGATACCAGGAGCTTTAGAAGAATTACGGGAAAGATCACTTAGCAGTCCCAAGGCTTGACTTAGCCTCAACAATATCACCAGCCGGACCTTGGGCTACACACTACCCAAGTCTTCTCCTGGTCCCCATTGCCACTACCGGTCTCCGGGTGGGTACCGCACTAAATCAGAGGGGTTAGGTCAAGTCCTGCCCATACAGGCCATGTGGTTGTACGAGAGGATACTAGGTGAGATGTCACAGCGAACCGGTCCTTATATGACCGAGGTAAGAGTCTCCCAGCAAGAACACCACAAAGGCGAACCTTGCTCCAAGGTGGCTCCCACCTTTGTGGGGCACCTTACTCACCCTCGTCAACACTACTCTAGAGTTTTCCCCAAGAACACAAGTTTTACACGCACCAAGCACCAAGCACACACCATTCATTTTGTAAAGCATGATTATCACATGTAAATAATCTAGTTCTTTTTTTTAGCAAAGCAATCCTAAGCATACTAGTAAACAAGCAATCTTCCAAACAATCATTATAGTTGATGTTGGGAGTCTTCTAGGGTTTCAACGGAATAATGGTAACAATGATAAGGTATGGGATAAACAAGCTGGGTTATAACTATTCTAGCATTTCTTTAAGAATTATAACTATTAATCTGAACATGCATACTCCTATTATTTGAAACAATGGCTCTACGGATTGTGTTTAAAAACATAGGATCAACATGGTCAACGGTTGTAGGACTTGCCTTCGTTGAAGTCCTCGCCTGCTCCTTCAAACTCCGGGTCCTCGGGGTCGTCCTCGAATGCTCCTTCCTCTAATAGCCGCAACAACGACAAAGGCACAAACAAACAAACAATTAAAACAATGACCAAACAATTTACAAAAATTATGAAATTAACATGATTGGATAGATCTTGAATTTAGATGAATATCGGTGGAAGAATCGACAAAAACGGAGTTAGGACGGAGGAGAAACGGGCTTCGGAAGGTTTGCCGGGAGAAAAAAAATTCAGAAAAAGAAAAGGGGAGAATATTCTCGGAATATTCGGCTGAGTCGGCTCGGACTGGACTCGGCTCGAGCTCACGGCTCGGCTCTGGGATCGGCTTGGCTCGGTTTTCGGCTCGCGGCTCGGCTCGGTGTCGGTGGGCTCAGCAGCCGGCGGCTCGGCTCAGGGAACCGGGCTCACCTGCCAGCTGCACAGGGAGAGAGGGTATAAAAGAGGGAGAGAGAGAGAGTTGAGAGAGGCGGCCGGCTCGGCTTGGCAGAGAGAGAACGGAAGGGAGGGAGAGAGAGGGGTGACGGCGGCTCCGGTGCGGCGGCGGCTCCAGTGCGGCGGCGGCAGAGGCCGGCGACGGGGCGCCGACCGGAGGGGGGGGGGCTGGAGGGAGGCGGCACCCTCGCCGGTCGGGGCTGGCTGGCAGGCGGCCGGCGGCTCGGGACGGGCAGAAGGCGGAGACCGGCGACGGGGAACGGCGGCGGCCAGCAATCGGAGCTCCAGGTACGCTCGGGGAGAGGAAGAGAGAGGAGGGAACCAGGGGGGCTCACCAGCGGCGGGGCGCACAGAGAGAGGGCGGCGGCACAGAGAGCTCGGGAGAGAGAGAGAGAGAGATGAAGTGAGAGAGAGTGTGCGAGATGGCTCGGGGAAGAAGGCACTGTTCACCGGCCTTTATAGCGGCCGGCGGGGCTCGGAGCGGCGCGCGGGGCGAGGCAGCACGGGGCTCGGAGCGGCGCGGGGCGCGAGGCATGGCGCGGGGCGCGAGGCTCAGGCGCGGGGCGTGAGGTCTGCCGGTGGCGACGGGACGGTGAGTCACGGGGAGAGAGAGAAGAGAGAAAGAGAGAGAGAGGAGGGAGAAAAGAGGGGAATTTTTTTTTAGGGATTTGACATCGACGGGATCCGCGAGAGCGTTGGCGCTGGTGGAGTAGCACGACGCCTCGGCGACCCTTCCCTTGTGGTCGATCCGGCATTCGAAGCTGCAGAACGGGCAGCTAGCGGAAGATCGTCTCTAGCTGCGCGTGCGACGACTTCTTCCGCGGCGCCATCGTCATGGACGTCGTCGTTGACCCGGCCGACGACGTCCTCCTCAATCCCCGTGGCTGATGGTGCTGATGCCCCCAGGGATCTCGCGCTTGCGAAGCGAGCTTGCAGCAGGAGGCACCGACCCCACCTGGCAGTGGACAGGTGCCACGTGCAGCAACCGACCTTCGACTTGAAACGCCCCGCTTTGGCGCCCAAAGGTAACCGTCGCAACCAACACCTGCTCTCCTCTCCCCCTCGCCACAGCGCCAAGAAACCCATTCGCTCGCAACCGTTCGGCTCCGCGACTGCAGCGGCGGCGGCGGCGGCGGCGATGGAGTTCTTCCCCGACGGGCACCACGTGCGGCTGCGGAGCCGCGTTCACGGCACGTACCTCCACGCCGACGACGACGGGGTGGGCGTCTCTCTGCGCCCGCGCCGCGCCGCACGCGCGACGATGAACGCGGCGTGGCGGGTGCAGCGGCTCGTGCGCGACGGCACCACCTACGTCCTCCTCCAGGGCGCCGCCTACGGCCGGTACCTCGGGGCCTCGTTCGCGCCGGCGCCGCCCGGCCACCGCGGCCAACGCGTCCACCAGCGCGACTACGACGAGCCGGAGGTGGACGCCATCATGTGGAAGGGCGTCAGGGCGGAGGACGGGGATGCGGACGACGTCGTCGTGCGCCACGTCACCAACCGCCTCCTCCGCGCCAACGGCAGGTACCGCCCGTGGTACACCGACGTCTCCGTCGAGGACTACGACAACCTGAGCACGATGATGCATTGGGTGGTCGAGGGAATCCCCCCGAGACCAGGGCCGCCAGTTCTTCCAGGTCCAACTCCGGTGAGCTCGCCGACCCTTCTCCTTGGCAGTTGGCACTACTTGCACTGATTTGGGCGGAGCAGGGTTCTTGGAACCTATCAATTCGATCCGTGAACTTGGTACTTGGAGCACCAACCCTAGATGCTTCTTTTTTCAAAAACTGCTAACATCTGATGATTGAATTCTACTAGTCACAGTTCTTGCATCTGTTCTTTGCTACTCAACCGGTTAATTACTTAATTCTGCTTGTTAATTTCACGCTGATGCAGTTCTTGGTACATTTTGTGCCAAGATTACTACTTGTCGCTCGAAAGTTCCGATTTCTGTAGGGCGCGCTCCCAGGAAGCAGTAGTTCTCGGTTCTTGACTTTCTTCTCCTCTGCATTTGGTTCACTTTACTGCTTTGGGGAGCAGTTTGGGATTGTTCTTGGGAAACCTACCTAACGTCGTGATTTCTTTATGAGTTTCTGTCTGTCATTTTGTCAGATTAAGGTTTGAGCATTTTGTTTCCCAATACGATGTGTATTCAGATTTCATAATTGTTCAGAACTGTTGTCTACTTGTTCTGGTTTCCTAAACGTCAGTGTTCCATCGCAACAGAATAATCCAGGAGGAGGCTTCGGCGGCCTGTTCCGCCGGCACGCCCAGCCCGTGGTGGAGCCGTGGCGGACGATCCGGTACGTGCGAGCGGACGATTTCGGGAACTTCAACCAGCTCGGATGGGCCACGTTCCAGTTCCACGGCCGGTCCGTGTTCAACCTGAGGACGGAGGTGGCGCACCATGTGGGCAATGCGATCTTCTTCTTCGGCATCACGGTGTGCGTCCGGCCCGGCGTCTACGGGCGGCTGACCCCTCTGGTCATCGACCTGCATCGCAGCGAGGAGACCATGGACATCATCGTCCTCACCACCGGGTCGCCAGGTGAGAACATTTCAGTTTTCCTAGTGGTTTTCTGATGATAGATGTCCATAGATCACAGTTCACAGTAGATCATACATTCACCCTGATGAGAATATGAACTGTAACTTGCACACTGTGTAACATAGCTCATAGCTTACAGAGTCACAGTAGTTCTGTAGTTTGAGTAGTTGCTGCATGGTGTATCCTCTTCTCGGGGCTTTCCTTTTAATTTAGTCAAGTTCTTCGACTTGTTTGGTTAGGACTACTCTGAAACATGATGTACATAGCAGAAGCTGTCAGATGGAAATAATTTTAGGTTTGTTGTATTTACAGTGCCTTGTGGGATTAAGCAGTCCTTTCACTGATTCTAAAAATGGTTTGGATATAGAAATTATCATATTCATTTCTTACTATGATCGTCTGATCAGAAAATTCAGTTGTGCCAACACTCTGATCCTCACTTCAGAAATTTCGGAGTTTCACTTGTCAGTCAATTCTATTGATCTTCTTATTGTCTTCCTTCTTGTTATTTGCAGAAGTGTGAGCATTACTGCTTTAACAATTGCATCATCCATGTCATGCTGATCAGCCATCTTATTATTCTACTTGTTCCCTTGTGAATTCAGCTGCTGAGGAGTTGCGATACCCAAATGTTGATGCGCCATAGAGGAATACGTGAGCGGGACTTCTGACAACAGCTTCACAATTCATCTCTTCAGAAATCAAAAGCATTGCTTCTTCAGATACATTGACATGAGAATTGGCTTGTCTTGTTTGTTCAGATAGTTTCAGGAATCTCAGAAAACCTTCTGTTTCTGGTAGTTAGGTTTGATACATTCTCATGACAGGAAACAATTTGTCTTGGCCCTTCAGTTGCAAAACTTGCAAACTGCTGAAAGCATTATGCTTTTTTAACGGCTGAAAGCATTATGTGGAAATAACGTGGTACGGTTTTGCACAGTGAAATTGGTCGAAGTTACCATCTACATCTCAATGATTGATAGCAAGAATAGATGTTGCAAGTTTTACTCTGTACCATGCTCCTGATACTTCAAATGTACAGCCAATGTTTTTTCAACTTTGCTTTCAATAATCATGAACTGGAAAAAATGATTAGCATCATGTCCGCTGAATGCTAATGCTCTGGACAGGAGCTTCATGAACTCAACGTTATATTGAAAAAAGGTCGTGTACACAGTACACATTGTCAGAAGTAGAAGTTTTGTTTTTCAGACGTAGATGTAGACTGTTATATTCAAATATCAGGCAACCTTTGTGCGCCCTACCACAATGATTTCCAGCAACAACAAAAAAAAAAAAAAATGTTAAGTGCAACTCCCTACCACAATACATCAGATCTTCAGCAAAAAACTAGTAGTACATATCCCTGATCGCATGTACTGAAGAAAGTCGAATTTTCAAAATCCTGAATTTGCTTTTCGTGACAGAAAATCGAGCGCTCTTCGCTGACTCTGATGTCTGAATCTGCATAATATTCAGTCCTGACAAGTTCTGCAACTGTTGGATGTGCAGATTTCGTAACGCATGTCTTTTTACTTACTAAACCAATGCTTTTTTTAGGGCTATCATGCTGCTTCGATCAAGTACTAGTAGAGTAGGAATATTCATGGTACCCTATCATGGGTGTCCTGGTCTTCATATAATATTTAAGTGAAACATTATGTAACTAATAACATAAAAAGGGCGTTTGGTCTAGTGGTATGATTCTCGCTTTGGGTGCGAGAGGTCGCGAGTTCGATTCTCGCAACGCCCCACTTTTTATATTTTTGTTCTTTTCGGCTTTCCTTCGATTAACCCTCGTTCTGCCTACGGTAGTACGAAACAACCAAATCGCCACCGCCCCCGCCGCTGCTCCGATGGAAAACGCCGCGCCGGCGCGCGTCCAGGCCATCGCCGAGGCCGGCGTGTCCCGTCTCCCAGCGCAGTACATCCAGCCGCCCGAGCACCGCCCGACCCCTTCCTCCTCCGACTGTTCCGCCCGAGCGCTGGCCGTCCCGGTCGTCGACCTCTCGTCCGCCGCGGCGGCCGACGCCGTCCGCGCCGCGTGCGCCGACTGGGGCGCCTTCCACGTGGTCGGGCACGGCGTGCCGGGGGAGCTCCTCGACGAGGTGCGCGGGGCGGGCCTCGCCTTCTTCCGCGCGCCCATGGGGGACAAGCTCCGGTTCGCCTGCGACCCGGCCAGGGGCGCCGCGGCGGAAGGGTACGGCAGCCGCATGCTCGCCAACGACGACTCCGTGCTCGATTGGCGCGACTACTTCGACCACCACACACTGCCCGAGTCCCGCCGCGACCCCGCCCACTGGCCTGACTTCATCCCTGGATACAGGTGATTGGCATGACCAAAAAAAGAAGGGGAAATCCCCACCTTAATCGTCGGCTCATCTCTGGATGAGTTTCTAGCAGTGCTTATCATCAATTGGCCCATCTTTTTCATGCTGAAATCATAGAAGAATGAGGAGTAGAGTTAATGAGCACAAGAGATGTAGGAATTTTATGTTCAGATGTGGAGACAAATAGAAAGTGGGCAAGTGAACATTGAGCTGTTTGCATTTGTAATTGTAAGATTCGAGGTTCATACTGACGCACAACCGAATATTGGAGTATATAATGGATCAGTATTTCACACAGTTGAGTTACTTATGTGATTTGAACTTCTATCCCCAAAAAAAATGCCACTTCAGTGTGATGCCCTAATGTTGTGAAGGTCTATTTCTTTCAGAGCATAATCCTGAGTATGTTTTCTGGAACCCTAAAAAAAAGAGAGTATGTTTTCTGGAGAATTTAGTTGTGTGCTACTTTGTCACTGTATCAAGTCTATGGGTGATCATTTTACTGAGGAGAAAAGTAATTCGAACGTCTGTTTCTATCCTTCTCCACATTTCCAGCACACCGCACATCCACCTGTTTTGTATAATAACAGAGAAGCTAATGCATGTAATATTTGCAGGGATACTGTTGTGAAATACAGCAACAGCATGAAAGATCTTGCTCAAAGATTGCTGCAGATCATCTCTGAAAGTCTGAACTTACCACCATCTTATATAGAAGAGGCGGTTGGAGAAGTTTACCAGAATATCACCATTAGCTACTACTCTCCTTGTCCACAACCTGATCTTGCTCTTGGATTACAATCTCATTCTGATATGGGTGCAATAACACTTCTGATACAAGATGATGTGGGTGGGCTCGAGGTACTGAAGGATGGAATGTGGATACCTGTGCCTTCTTTGCCTGATGGGATCCTTGTAATTTTGGCTGACCAAACTGAGGTAATATAACTTGACATGCTTTATTGTCAGTATGAATGTTGGTGCTCTGCCCTTTTTTCCAACCTAGGCTGATGTTTGGCCCTCATCATCCACTGTTTTGGTGGATGATGGCCAAAATTTTGTATGGATGTACTTCTCTTTCATGCATATTTTGTTATTTTCTCACTAGATAGACATTGACTTTGGACAAAGAGTTCATTCCAAAGTTAAGCTGAATTTTTGGTCCTGTGGCACTTGCTCTGTCTGCTTACCCCACTTTTTTAGGCGTTACAATTATATTCTTCATGTAGGATTTGGTTCCTTTAAACCATGTTACTCATGTTGCTTGCTCTTCTCCAGATTATCACCAATGGAATATACAAGAGCTCTGTTCATCGAGCTATTGTCAATGCTGAACGTGCCCGCTTGTCAGTAGCGACATTCTATGATCCATCAAAATCAAGGAAAATATGCACTGCCCCGCAACTTGTGAGCAAGGACGAGCTACAAAAGTATCGGGATGTAATCTATGGTGACTATGTCTCATCTTGGTACAGCAAAGGTCCAGAGGGCAAGCGCAACATTGACGCCCTCCTGATTCAGCAGTAGAGCCAGAGGGGCCTAGAAATAGGATAGAAAGCCGTTCATGTGTGTTCCAATACATGTCCAACAAATCAAGTTGCCAATCTTGATGGATAAAGATAAGGAAAACATCTTGTATAATGTATACGGTGCAATAAATTACTGTGCCATTGCTGATTTTAGTTCATACTTTCATGTGACTGATTAAAAGAGTAAAAGATTCTGAATCTTGACATCTTTTTCCTTTCTGTTATTTTCTTTTTCCTTAGTTGCTAGGTGTTGGTGGCCTGGAAATACCTGATCGTGCTGTTAAAGACAACCTTTTTTTGGGTTGGAACCTGGAAAGTGTTGTTGCTCGAGGCTCCAGTTAAAAAAATGACTCGTTAATCCCAGGCCCCCAACGCCCATCGAGGTTCTTGACTGGCTGCCTCTCTTGTGCTCTCCTTGAGTAGGCAGGCGGCAGTGGTGACTCAAGGCAGGGTGGGAGCAGCAGCGGAAATGATGGTGGCGCTGGGGCTGTACGCCGCTGGGGGTTGCTCAGGATGGAACAACCAGCCGCAGTGAATCTCCTTGCTCTATCAGGTGCTGGTACGGCCATGATTCTGCTTATTGCCCTCATTACTTTGATCCTTTCTTCGTGCAGAGATTGTTTTGTTTTCCCTATCGTTTTGATCCTTGAAACCTGCCCAAGGGGATGGTGCTATCACCATTATCCTTCAGAGCATAACTGTCAGGAATACAGAATTCTGAACTGGTGGGAGGGAATGGGAAATTACAGGTGGAAGTTTTAAACTCATTTTTGTTTAGTTTGCATGGCATCATGAGAATTGGTGATTGAGAACTTGAGGGCCCGCCATTTTTGGCCCACAAAGGGGGTGAGAATTTGGAAGGAATTTCTTGTTTGGAGAATAACTAATTACACCTTGGTAGCATCATTAGTTCATCGCATATGTTATCGGATTCATCTTGCGAAACAAGCTATTGGGACCAAAAAAAAAAAAAAAAACGGAGTCCCATACGCGATCCCACCAGAAGCGCTCTCCTCTAAACTACCATTCTCCTTTACATTTGTTGCAAAAAACACCAATTCAGGCAAACCGGTATTGACTGAATAGTTCTTGAAGGTGCTGTATGAACCTGGATGTGATTTATCCCCTAAGTAGTCTATTGATGCCTGAGCCGTGAAATGGAATCTTTTATTTAATGTAATGGCTTGTTACAATTCGTACATCAGATTAAGCATTACCTCATGTGTGAGTACTTATAGAAAAAATTCCCATGGAAACCATATGGAACCCTTTGGGGCAAAGTATTTGCTACTGGCTCCTCTGAATTTTTTTTGCATCGATAATGTAAACCTACATAAGACAAGGAATCTGATAAATTAAGAAATGCATGGAAATAACGAAGCCATGCAACTTGCTCTTTAAGTACACAATTTAGTTACCTGAGAGATGTTATTTTCTTCATCATGGACGTATGTAACTATCCAGCCATCATCTTCATTGATTCCATTTTCCTTTTGCAACAAATTGAACTCCAGAGCAGATCCGTTTCTCTTGTAAAGTGTGGTACTCCACTAAGGTCAATTGTTTGTTTTCCTAGAGTTTCTGATACTTTAGTCTGTACTAACAAAATATGTGACCTTTTGTGCACTATATAGTAGTTACTAACCTTATCCTGAACGTCAAAATGTAGCTTTGCTATCTTAAACTTAAAAGTAAATTTTATAAAACTATAACTATTTACATATAACTATTACAAAACTACAATTGTCAAATCAGCATGTGGAAAAAGTTAAATCACCGGATTGTTCGGTGTTAACAGAGGTGTGTGCACCGGACCATCTGTTGTTCACAGAAAAAGTGAGTGGTTAGGCAACAGCTAGATTTGGACCTATAGCCTATGTATACCTCCACACTTAGTTTCATTCGTCTCCTTTGCAACTCAGAAGCATTCATACACATTGTGTATCATCTAGAGGTAAGAAAGAGCATTTGAAATGATTTGTAAGTTCTTAATTGAAGATTAAGGACTTCATTAGTGCTTTAAGAGTAGTAAGTGTGCATCTAGTTGTTGTTTTAGGCTTGATTGAGATCAAGTGAACCAGTTAGCTTGTTACTCTTGGCGGTTGGCAACACCTAGCCGGTTGTGGAGATTGGAGGTGTTCTCGGTGAGTTTTTGGAAGTCTTGTGGGAGCCCCGGGAAGCTCGTGTACTTGGTTTGATGCTCGTCAATCTGGAGATGGAGAAATGGCAATCACTAGTGAGCACTTAAGTCTCGGTGACTCAAGGGAGAGCAACATCCTTGTGTGGATGCTCCAACGAGCATTAGCGGAGAGTGCCAACTCTTTGATACCTCGGGAAAAACTCGATGTCCTTTTTCCCTACTTTTGTTACATTTCGCATTTTGCTTCTAGCATTTCTTTCATGCAATTTTCAATTTCGCACTTTACTTATGTTCTATATGCTTGCATGTTTGTGCTTATCTTTCTAGCTTGCTAGGTTATCTAGTTGCTTTTATACATTCTAGGCTAAGGTTGCTTCTTATTTTAGAAATCGGTAGTTGGTTTAGTTTTTAATTAGTGCCCTATTCACCCCCCCCCCCTCTAGGGTCTTTAGATCCTTTCACCCCCTGATGAGATGCACGCAGGCCCCTAACACATCAAAGTACACAAGTTCAAGAGGAAAGGACGAGACCCTACTTGACCGGGGAAAGGAGAGCTGATGGCTCTTTCCCTGTTGACAGGTGTCACATACCGATGCATTATTTGACTTGCTACCACACGAAAGACTAAAGCGATTCACGACATGATCAACGATTGTGGATGAAGGATGACCTAATTTGGAATGCCATTGTTCATGGCTTGGTTTGACGACAGAAGACAGTGCCACCCTATGATGACTAGGACGGTAACTGGTGGGGATCAGGTAGAGTCCCCTTTCACTGGGACCTTGAGCAAGCACTCTCGTCGAACCCCAATCCTTGATAAGAAAGCAGTCCGGGTGAAACTCAATAAAAATATTGTTATCTTTTGTGAATCAATGAACTGAAAGGAGATTTTTGCGTGCGTGTGGAACATGAAGTACTTTGTTTAAGACAAAGGAGGTTTGTGGTGTATGAAGGAAAGATTTGACAATATGAGTAATAGACATACCAACGCCATTTGTCATGTGAACCTAGTCCTTCCCAACGTACTGCTCCCTCATATGCAGCTTGTCAAATTCGCCGGTAATATGGTTCGTGGCACCGAAGTCAGTGTACCACGTAGGGTCAAAGGTAGGGTTGCTGGTGTTGGCATTGTTGGCATAGCGTGGCTCCTCGAGCTGGAAATTGTGGTTGAACCTGTTGTAGCACTTGAATGCCACGTGTCCAACCTTGTTGCATAGTTGGCAGGGCGATTCCCGGAGTTCTTCTTCTAACCAACGTTGCTTCCGTTGTTGCCTTGGTCGCCACATCCACCTCCTCCTTGGTAGCCACCACCTTGATGGCCTTCACTACCACCATTGTTGTCGTGTCCTCCTTGATAGCCATCACGGCCGTTGCAACCTCCTCCACCATCGCCACGGCCAGCAGCATTGGCCAAGATCTAATAGCTTGCATTAGTGGTGTCGTGAAGAAGCTTGTAGTCGAGCATATGAGCATACAACTCATCAAGCGTCATGCCGCCTCCCTTCAGGTTGATGCCGGTGGTGAAAATGTCGTAGGATGCGTCAAGGCCCCTCAAAATGTATATCATGAACCCTTTGTCGACGAGAGGATGGCCGGCAGATGCCAGCTGGTCATCGAGGCCCTTCACACGAGCATAGTTGTCAATCATGCTCATGTCCTTCTTCTGGACGAGAGCGAGCTGCTTGCGGATCTGAGTGACTCTAGTGCGTGAGTGCGATGAGAACATGTGCTCGAGAGCCACCCAAACAACAGCTGACGAGGTGAGGCCGAGCACTCGTGCCAGAACTTCCGGCGACAATGTGGAGTTGGTAGCAAAGAGGATGAGCTGGTCCTAGGTATACCAGGTGGTGTACACCGCATTGACGACCATCTCGGCTTCAACCTCCATGGACGTCGAGACCATGGATAGTGGAGCAGGGTGAGACCCATCTACGTAGTCGAGGAGCTGGTGGCCACACAGGATGGGGATGATCTACGCCTTCCAGAGCAGATGGTTATCATGGTTGAGCTTGATGGTGACCATCTGGCCGATCGCCAGGATGAAGATGTACTTGGACGCCATGAAACACGCAAAGACCGATGTGCCGGTGTTTGGCACCAAGGGAACCGAAGGAAAGTGACCCGAGGGTGGATCCAGAGGTGCCCTAGATGGTCATGAGCTTTGGATAAAAAAATGGGGCCCTAATACCATGTGAAAACTCACGGTAGGTGTTTACATGGATGCCAGCCGCTTTGTATATATAACCACAGCTAGGGCATGTGCGGATACACAAGGTCGTTGACTGCGTCCACAAGATCAGATCGCTAGCTCAACAAGATTTAGTTAGGCTGTTAAGATTACCGTAGGTGTACAAAATCCTAACCATATTATCTAACAGCAGGTACACCAGTGAGGAGGACTGGAGGAGTGATATGCATGCTACGAGAGCACCAGGCAGGGCATATTCGTACCCAACTTGTACTCGCAACCACAGGAGGTCAAAGAGGCCTCTATCACATGGCATCTGGCAGCGGCGAGCCCGTCGTGAAGTGTTGCCGCCACGGCAGGACAACCGACAAGTGGCGCGGTGATCACCGTGGCCGCGGCACCGGCTGCCGCTGTTTTTTACCGTCCGACTCAAGCGACACCCACCCCAGGTTTGCCAGAGCAGCCGCGCGTCTGTCGCGTCATTTCTACGGTCACTGACAGTGGCGACGCCAGGTTCAGGAAATGCATGTGCACCGTGGATCTCAAGAAAATTGCATTGCTGTTTTATGATGTATTGCTTTAAAATTAAATGGTTGCTATATAGATGATGAAGTGATGTACCAGGATCTTCTTCGCTCATGCTTCGCCACTGCTCGCCTAGACGTAAGACGTTTTTCAACACGCTGTTTCCCTCCGGTATAGCAACCACAGACCATAGTCAGAAAAAACATACAACACACTTCAAATGAGATTTTGAAGCACCGAGTCGCTATGCATCATGCATGCACTGTTCCAAGCAAATTACATTCAGGTCGTCATGTTCCGAGTTCCAACTTGATTCTGCAGTCAAAATATGCTATTGAGAAACCACCTAGGCACGCCAGAATTACTGGGACTTGGCACCTGAGACGACGATGCTACACCGCGCGTGCAGTTTCTCCTATCAGGTCCAGCAATCTAAGATAACCATGGTGAGATTTCTTTTTCATGTCATGGTTTCATCGCCTGGCCGCAAAGCGCTAGCTGCTACGTCGGGCTTTAGGAACAAAGCGCCACAAATCTACAGCAATGTCGACCTCCTTTTTCTTGTGAAACTTATAAGTCTGTGGTAGATCGTAGCGCAGCTGCAGCGAAGAAAAAGAGGGGGAAAGATATATTAACAAACCAGTTGCAGAACTAGGGGAATGGCTAGGTAAGATTATCTCACAGCATTTCAGAAACAATATTACGAATGTGGGTGACGAATTGGGAAGAATCGCCAGTAACTCAATTACCAGTAAGAATTACGAGCACAATGCCACTTGACAGAATGTCTGGGAGCTGGTTGTATTTGGTTGTCAAACCTTAGACGTAACTAACTAGAAATCTAAATGACGAACATAAGTTAACAATTAAAGAATTGACTTTCTTTTTCTTGACCTCTACCTTATTAGGAATGTGGAACAACAAAGTGAGGTATAAAAATGTGTTTGTTATACCAAAGACAAGTGCCTGGCACTTAAATATACACTTACCTCGCATAAAACCTCAGCACTGATAGCATTGCAATCACGCAAAGCTGTCTTCTTGATATGCTGAAGATTAGAAACATGGAAATAAAAGTGAAAAATCTATTAAGAAAATCTTGTACCATTCATTGCCAAATACATAAGGATGGAGATTGACATGGTCATGATCATTTGTGAGTCGCATTTTGTACTTGTTTTGAGAAAAACTTACTTCTCTAGTGGAAGTCTTGTGTAGAGAATAGACAGCTCGAGAGGCAACCTGTGAATAGTATTTGGGCACTTAAAACGTCAAAAGCATAACCTTTCAATGAAAATAGCCACTACAAACAGAGACAAATGCTGACCTTCAAACCCATAGAAAGGAACTCCATGTCTGCTCCTTTCTTACGTGTCCCGAAGGGAGGATTCATAACAACAGTGTCAACAAGAAAGCCTGCACCAAATTGCTTTTTATTTAGCCAAATGGCTGGGGAAGGCTTTGCAATATGGAAAGCATAAACATATGATTCATTTTCAGGAACCAACTCTCTCCAGTGTTTTGCTTGCTCTATGTGATGCTATTTTGTACAACTATCTCAACCTGATAGTTGATCTGACTTACAATGGCTCACAAGCTATGAATCACTAGTGACTAACAAACAGTACTCAAACTATACTAGAGTACAACCAACCACCTTGTGAAGCTGGTTCAGATAGGACACCACCACTCTGGCTATACAATGATTTTCCAGACATTACCTACTTATGTATCAAACATTAAAAAAATACCATGCAATAGAGAAGAACCATGTAGGAAAAACTTCTAGAAAGATGAGACAAACATAGAACTTTTTCCCCTTTAGGAAAGGAGAACATAGAGGGGTCATGATAACATGAAGAACACTAGAGGCTCATTTCTGCCTGGGTAGAATATGTTAGCATTTAAGAACAATACCTTTCAAATTTAAGTTCTTTATGTCAGACCAAATTAAGTCGATATCCAGCTGCATAATCAAATATTTAATAAAAAGAAACATGTCATCACAAGTTTGAGAAATTATAGTAAATCTTAAAGAAGCTAGTTAAATATGAGGCACTCAAACACTACTTTCAGCTCCAATTCACTGCCATGTGGTTTAACATAAGCATGGAAAATTTGATCACTGGTACAAAGAACCATGCAAGGACATCAGAAAAGACAATGACAACAAAACTGTTACTGCTGGAAAGAGGCAGTCAAAGTAGAAAAACTTAGATACATTCAGTAGAATACAGCAGAAGAGTTGCTCTATTATATAAGAACAGAACACAAGATCTAAGTGGCTTCATACCTCCGTAATATGGCAACTAGTTTCTAGTAGTGCACCCACTAGTCTTTTGTAAACTACACCGACATGGCATTTGTTATACTGCTAGGCTATTTGGCATGGCTGGGGCTTACCCAATAAGCCAGCTTGTATTGGACTTTGGACTTTGGCTTATTACTACCAGTAATCAACTCTCACCAACTTCAGCTTATATTAAATTTTCCATGTGGAAGGCAGGCTTCAATTTATAGAATAAGCCCATATTAACTCAAACATGAGCCCCTGGCCTCTGGATTCAGCCCTAAAAGTCCACATGCTGATGTTGAAGCTAGCCAGACAAGCTGCATGTATATAGATTATAGAATATATATGCGGTTCCACACATACATCAAGTTTTATTGTGGAATGGAATTTTCGAATGCAAAGATATTACAGTAGCAGTTCCATGCAAAGGATTTTTCATGGATTGTCAAAGATATAATTTGCTTCTGGGCATACCACACCTCATTATCAGCGCATTCAGAAGTATATACTGTTAAGGCATAGCCAGGTACGGACTAAAGAGTTTTTTATGATTACTGTAGCACCATGCTTACTTTATCTTTTAGTTAGTCATTTGGAAAGACTAGATAGCATTTAGAGATAAGATTATATCAGATTTGTTAAGGGTCATTTAAAAGGTAAGATTAGATTTGTTATCAATTAGAGATAGAATCGGCTAGGAGATAGAGTTGGATTCGATCATGGACTTTCCATTGGGAGTCCTATTTACAGAAGTCATGCAATCATATCAATCAAGCAAGAGAAATCAATCTAGTTTCCATTCTCCTTCTCCTATGTCTCCCCCAATATTCTAAGTCTACCCAATCTATAATCAAATCCCTCCTCTAGTAGCCGACGCCACCTGGCTATCCTCCTGGCGGGTGTTTATCCCAACAATTTCACTTGTTGTGAGTCATTGATAACTTGAGAGCAGGAACACAGTTCACTATACCTATTGATGATAAACCAAGGTGATAGATTTGCTCAAAAATTGCACGAACAGCAGATTTAAGCAGTGTATGTACAATCTTCAACAAAGCTGTTTGACAGGAAGATAGAGATTTACAATTTACACTGCATATTTGCAAGGACTAATGGACTATCATCTAAACAACTAAAACATTATACAGAGTTTAAAGCTATATGCCAGTAACAGGCGAAAACATAAAAAATTAAGCGAAGTTTTTTTTTTGGCCTCAGAGTTCAGAAAGGAATGGTTAAAGTGGAATCTGGGAAAGGAAAAATAGCGTACCTCCAGATCATCAGCATTCTCTTGAGCAAGTTCAAGTGACTGCGGATCAATATCAATACCGATAACATGTCTATCAATTACAACCATGGTGAATAAAATCAGAAACGACAATTCAACAAGCTAGCAATAAAAAACATTTAGATGCTAAGAGATAGATATACATTGTTTTCAAATTTTCAATATCAATGAGGAGCATTTAAGGTATTATAGAACATCTGAATTCATTCTATTCAATGGAATGATAGTTCACTCTACACGGACCACTATACTGCCTTAGGTTCCCCTAAAAATAAGGGTACTGAGAGCTTAGACTGCACAATCAATCACAAGACAATTGCAATTGCCACAGACAGCCATTCTTCATTTAGATCAATGCATCTTTAAATGAACTGTACATTGCCATTAGAAAATGACGAGTGATTGCACAGGTAAAAGGGGAAGATTCTTCTTTTTATTGAAATCAACACAAGAGGGACATGCCAGAGAAATATGAACATGATTGGCTAACTGCCTAATCTTAAGAACGTAAACATACTCAGCATCCAGTAGTGCACTCGCCACAGCGAGGGTGCCACAGCCACAGCCAAAGTCAGCTACCACTTTGCCAGCTATATCATTGAAGGAATTCTCCGCCTGATTGGTTTATAAAATCACCACGAACATGATAAAGCAAAGAGAATATAACATCATAAGTAGTTGAATTTCAGTGTCTGACTGCCACTCGCTCCAGACACACACAAATAGTCAAATACACACAAGGAAAAGTCTGCTCTACTATTTCTGTACTGATGGCTTTTACATACATGTGCAGAACATTGCCAAAGCTTGAATTATAGGACCAAAACTTTGGATATTCCAATGTGTCCCGATGGAAGTTTCCATATATGAACCTTGACAAACGGTGGTCTCTCCAAAAAAATTAAAATTTGAAGCGGCAGCTATATGCATAGCTAGTCTGTCAATTTCCTCTACGACAGAGCATTGAAGCTGCAACAATCCTAGAAGAAAAGCCACCCTACTCTACCCGTAAACCTACCACTGGAGTAGCCTAGTCGATTCAGAGCATCACAACAAAGCTAAGCATCCTATCTCATGAATAGAAAGACACCCACCCTCCCTCCTGACACAAAGCAAGAAGGCATCGGAATCGGAGCACGATGCAAGTGCAGCGCTAACCGTGTAGAGCATCCGCGACGCGATGTGAGCGCCCGTCGGGTACTGCTCCAGCTCCACCTGCACCACCACCGGAGAAAGCAAAAAATCAGATATATTCCTCCGCTCCCCCCCCCCCCCCCCCACTTCTCTTTTTGGGAGGAAAGAAAGGCAAGACGCGGCGGCGGTGAACTACCCACCTTGGGTTCCGGGAACTGGGTCAGGCCACCCAGAAGGCCCTCCAGCTGCTTCAGCTTCATCTCCTCCTCCTCCTGCTGCTGCTGCTCCCCTCACCGTCTCCGTTGCGGACGCCGTGGGAGTGGGAGTGGAGCTCTTGCTGCCGGCGAGGTGAGACTGTGGCGCCCCCGACTCCGAGGGGGTCAACGTTTTTAGGGTGGGGCTCGTGGGGACCGGAGCAGGCCTGAACCGGGCCAGTTGTACGTTGGGCCTAAAATAGACTGGGCCTCACGTGTTCACGGGCCTATTTCTCCTTTACCAAACCAATTTCCCAAGAGAGAACCTTTTGCGAGCGGCCGGGTTGGTAGTTCAACTCTGCCTTTCACACTCGCATCCGGTTAAGTCCGACTTAGGTTTGGATGTACGTGTTTAGTAGTATTATATGTTTTTTATATTGAAGATCTCGAATCTCTTAATCCCTTACTACCGTCTGATGGACGCACAGTATGCGTATGGGCGTGTGGTGTGAGTGTGGTGCGTGTGGATGTATGTGTCTCTTGTACCCTTAAAAAAATAACATTTTTTGTGAGTAAGGGTAACTAATAGCATAACACAAATCAATTCAGTGTATAAAATGAATGTTAGAGAAAAATACATGTAACATGGCATCTAATCACGCGATCAGAGAGCGTTTGTTACTTCTGAGTTGCTAAGCACTTACGAATGTAAATACTTTTCAGTAGATATTACTTTAAAGAGATACTCGGTTCGATCATAAATACATATTGTTTTAGAAAATATTTGATAAAACTTTTAAAACTTTAACTAACAATAGCTTTTAAAATATTTAGTTTAAAAACCTTAAAATTATGTGTAGAGTTGTCTTAAAAATACCTTTATAATATCACAAATTTAATAAATTTTATAAATATATTTTAATAAAAAAATAATGATCAATACTATGTATTTGAGATCATATCTTATCTAAAATGGTATGTATTTATAATTGAAAGGAGCAGTATGCTTATGGACATGCGGTTCTCCGAGATCATTCTATTTCATAACTCAAAAGAATCCAAAACAAGAGCTTTTAGTCAGTACATAGTGTGGTACAAGCTAGAACTGATGGGTAAAGTTGAGGATTTTTTCTAATTCATCATATCCAACATATATAGGAAACAGCCGTTAGAGCACTAAGCGACTCATTCATTGTTCAGGTGGTCGAAGTACGCTTGATACCTGCATAGGGAGGTGAAAAAAAGTGAGGCTATGGAAAGGTTTTAGTAGATGTTCCAATTGGAGAGAAAAATGCAGATATGTTTCTTTGCAACTACTGCGCAAGGTTTGTTCCTACTGATAATAGCCAAGAAAAGGATTACTTTGCAGGTTAAAAACACAGAAACCAAAACATATATAATCCATGTTAAACAAAACATTACTGAATTTGCAGTCATTCACAAGGCAGTAATTCATACTGGTACTTGAAATAAGCAAAGAGAGATCACCCTATATGCAGGGAAGGGTCACAAGCAGCAGGATTGAGGACATCTTGGTTAGCTTCATTAGCATGGCCACTAGATCCACTAGGCCCAATGTTCTGGCAAGTCATTTGCAAAACATTGTCTCCACTAGTTTCTCGTATCTGGTACAATAAAAGAATTGAGAATTGAAGATGGATTAAACTTCTCTTGAAGTACGTACTTCAAAATTCCCAAAATGTATATAACTTTCTATGAAGTTCTAGTGTTTTAACATTTATTGGATACACTAGCATACGGCACGTGCTTTGCATCTCAGACGCGGGAGCGTGCGGGATCCACGCGGGAGGGCTCGTGAAGCTGCGGGAGCGCGCGAGACCCACGCGGGAGGACTCGTGAAGCTACAAGAGCACATGGGACCCACACGGGAGGGTGTGAGAGGGGAGGGCAGACCATGTAAAGGCTTTAGGAATCAGTATAGCTTCTGGAATGCCATGACCATCAGCCATTTTAGATCAAATTTGAGTCCTCCCCCTGAAAATAACCAAATCTATTTGTAAACTATAAACTCAACCGTACCAAATCCTCCCTCTCCCTCAAAATTGCGAGAGAGGGTCGAGGAAGGGGGGAGCGGAGAGAGTGCGGGGGTGGCGTCGCCGGCACAAAGGAGGAGGAGGCGGCGGCGTTCTAGAGATCGGCCCCATCAATGGAGAATGTGGAAGGGAATGTGGGAGAGTGTCAGGCCCATGTGTCAGCATGGTGGGGGAGCAGAACGGAGGCAAAACGCGAGCTAGTTGAGGAATGACCACTACGTATATTCTAAGTAATATAGAAGAGAAGTATTAGAGAAGAGAAGTAGAGATTAATATTTAATGTTACTTTATTTAATAATTAAACATTATCATTTATCAATAGAATACAGTAATTATGGGGCACCCAACTTAACCACGGGCTATTGGGCAATACCGCACGGAACTTCTAGTGAAGGGGAAAGAGAAACGCAGTAAATTGTCCAATTTCCCAATCAGTTTGTAAGGCCCACCTGTCACTCCCTCTCTCTCTTCTCTCTCACTGGCCTGGCCCACCTGTCATCTCTCTTCCTCTCTCTTCATCCCCCAATCTGCCCAAAATCAGCATCTTCTCCCCCATCTCCCTCTCATGGCGCCACCTCCCTCTCCTTCTCTATGTGCTGCCACCCAAATCCAGTCAGCCACAAACCAGAGCACCTCCCCCATCTCTTTTTCCTTCTATATGAAGCAGAGCAACAGACACCTCCATCTGCGCAGTCTTGCTCCTCTCTCATTGGTACCCCCAAATCCACAAGCACCACCGCTCAGCTCTCTCTCTCTCTCTCTCTCTCTCTCTCTCTCTCTCTCTCTCTCTCTCTCTCTCTCTCTCTCTCTCTCTCTCTCTCTCTTAGCCATCTCCCTCATAGGAACCAAAAAACATCACCGCTTTCCTCTTAGATATCGACGCAGCCAACTCCTCCCTACTCCTCTCTTCTTCTCCCAGCATAGATCTCTCTCCTCACCCCGTTGTGGTGAACCTGCTCGAGTTCCACACCATGGTGGACTGGCTTGAGGACATCCACATGTGGATGCTCCACGTCAAGCATGGCGAGTACGTTGCCGTGAATTGCGTCCTCGCCACGCATCGCCTGCTCTGCGATGAGACCAATGCCGCAGCAGATCAGGATCGCATGCGAACGACAACGTCACGAATAACGACCAAAGGTTAGGCGACGGCGGCGACATGGGCTCTGTGTTGACGAGCTCCTCCGGTGGCAGATTGAAGATGACATGACCTCGGAACGGGCTTCGTGTGGCCCCCTCTTGCGGTGCTTCTGGTGCGCGGGGTGTGGCGCGGGCGAGGATGTGACCAGGGGAGGTGGCGCGGGGTGGAAGGGAAGAGGAGGCAGATGTGGTGGACGGGAGAGGTGGCGTGGGGAGGAAGGGAGGAGGAGGCGGCCAGGTGGGGGTGCGGAACGGGAAAGAGCGAGCGTTGCGTGTAGACCCACCTGTCAAGCGTGGTGGCCGGGGGGAGGGTAGACCGCGGGGCGTGGAGTGGGAGAAGAACGTGGGACCCACACGGGAGGGCAGACCACGGGAATAGTAGAGACTTGTTTCTTTATACTGGGTGTGTTTTGCTATTTAGCATTATGCATTAGTATCAACATGCAAAACAATATAGGACTCAAACCGCTGTTGAAAGCGCAATATATAATGTTATTATTTAGAAGAGAAATTGTCTTAGCACAGCATATACGATAGATGCTGTATTATAATTTTTCTCTCTCAAAATGATCCCTAGATATATGCAAAGTTGAAAGTTTAAAGGAATAGATGGAACACAATATAAATTGTATGTCTGTACCGTAATTATTTTCCCCGACAATTTTACCATGTCAGGTTTCTGTGTCTATGAAATGTAACTCAGTCAGAGGAACGTGGAAATTAATGAGGATTAACCAAAGAACATATATGTAGATGATATATTCAGGCTCAAGTGCATCACTGGAAACAGATAACATAATTAATGGATAGAGTTTTAGAGCATATATTCCGTTACCTTCCTTCTTAAATCTTTATTAGCATCCTGCAGTTGTTGTTCCTGCACAATTTACTGGTTAGTATTTCCGTGAACCTATTGAAAAGATACACCAAAACCAAAGAAAATATGGGGGAAAATGCATCACCTTACGCTTGAGCTCAAAGAGCTGATCAAGCAACTGTTGGTCCTGCAAAATTTTAACTGTTAGTCGGGAAAATAACTAAAGTTAGGTCTTATATCATCATTTTTTTGGGGGAAAAAAAACAAATGGAGCATGTATACAAATATGCTTCTTGACTATACCTTTGACGTTCTGATATGCTTGAGGGATATCTCAATCTGGTTCTCAAGTTGTTCAAGCTCCTTTGTGCTAAGTGGACCCAAGTCCTCACCAAGAAGATTTCTGCAGATCAAGGTCAGAATTTAGTTATACAGTCCTGGCAACAACATATTGTATAGATCCTAACCAATGTAACTATTGCATAAATATAGCTAGGGACGGACAACATAGTGACGTTACCTCTGAGTTGTTTGTAGGAATTCAATTCTTGTCTTTAACTTCAAATAATCCTGGTAATTACTCTGACGATTAAGAAAAATAGAGGCACTAATTAATTTGAGTGGAATAATGCATAATTACAGTGTATACATAATCATATTAGAAACACCGTACCCTATGTAGTTTACCACATCTGGATGGCATGCACAAAAGCTTACTTCTTTGATAACAAATGTAATACACTCAAATATAAGCAATGACAAGAGGTGTTAACTATT
Source organism: Phragmites australis (assembly GCF_958298935.1). Taxonomy (NCBI): domain Eukaryota; kingdom Viridiplantae; phylum Streptophyta; class Magnoliopsida; order Poales; family Poaceae; genus Phragmites; species Phragmites australis. Next base: position 32,595,547 of record NC_084930.1, on the reverse strand, counting down.
TAAGTGCTCGTCGTAGAATCTAATCACACATCATTGGAATTTTGAAAATGTTTCATGCATATATATACACAGTTTGGGGCTGAACAAAAAGAAGAGGATGTGCATGTCATGATCGACCACATTTCAAATGCAGTGTGAAGTGTATATTAGGAGACAGGACCATTAATTTGTAGCATATATAAATGACATATATTATTGTTGAATTGTCTTCATACGATGCAAGCTTACAAATGTCAAATGTTCGGTCACTTTATGTGTTTCTAATTAATTCATAAATATCTTGTCTTAAACATATTATATTCTCACAGCAGAAAATGAAACTCTGTTACACCAAATTAAATTTCGTTCATACTTGATTTAAATCTCACTCGTCTGTTGGTACTGATTGCATGCATGAATTTATAACCGGATACAGAACTCGGCAAAAATGTATAAATTAAGAAACTTCTTAGTTACAAACTAAAAAATAAACATGAACAAAAAGACGGGAATTTTACATGTCCTTTCAAATGCAAGAAAAGATAGTGACCACTCCTATGATAGCTCAAAAGTTATGAGTATGTTTGATTTGAGGACGCCCTTAATCATCATAGATTATTTCATCTCTAGATAAAGAGAATCGAGGACGTCCTAAGAGTGGGTGAATTAGGATATTTAAAACTATTGGCTCTAAAACTTTCACAAGATAAGCTATCTCAATTTCTATTTAAATATGCTCTAGGCTTATTTAGTGTGTCTACTCTACCGCTTAAGTGAATTGCAAGGTAAATTGCAAGTAAATAAATGTGAAAACGTAAATGAGGTAGAGAGATAAACTCGGCATGAGGGATTTTTATCCCATGGTATCGGTGGCACACAGCCCACCCCTGGTCCACGTTGAGCTCCACAAAGGATATGCTCCCGGTTGTCAAGTCTCTTCCAGTCACGGCTCTCGAGATACCAAGTCACCAAGACAAGACCTCAAGCACGATGAGCCATCAAGCCACCAAGGTGAGGTCTCACCACTAACCTCTCTTCCGGTCACTTGCACGCCGTCTTCACTTCAGAGCTTTAGTCACAAAGACAAGTGCATCCACGTCCCTACACAATCCTCTTGCCGCCGCTCCACACCAAGTCAGAGGGTCAACAAGTTACCAGCGAGTCACCAAGACTCCAAGGTGACGGCGTACCTCTTGGTACACATTTGGATCACTTCTTGATCCGCACTCTAGGTTGCAGTACCTAGCAACTCTTCTTTATAGACATATAACTACTAATCACTCACTAATGGTGTGCTTAGTTGCCTTGGATGAACATTTTATGCTCTTAGATGGCTTAGATGTCTTCTTAGGTGTACAAGAGTTTCTCTAGACTCCAGCCCCTTCAAATGAATGAGTGGAGGGGTATTTATAGCCTCAACCTCGCGGACTAGCTGTTATCCCAACGGCTCACTCTGTCAACACCGGATGATCCGTCGTTAACAGAGGTACAAGCATCGGACCATCCGGTGTGTACATTTCCAGAAACTAGTCGTTGGAACTCCACTCAAAGTTCTTCTGAACATCGGATTGTCCGGTGTAATCTTCAATCCATCACCGGACTATCCGATGAGTACACTCGAGCCTTCTCATCTTCGACAGCCTATCTGTGTAAATTGCTCTGGCATTCATAGTCTTTATTGTCGGACCTTCCGGTGTGCCTCCTTTTCTGGATTTTCCACACCTTCTGTTAAATGCTCTGATGAAGCTTCCGGTGTGCATCACTTCATCATCGGACTATCCGATGAGTAGATCTTTGATCTTCTGCGCTTGGGTTCTTCTATGTAAGAATTAGTCCATGTACATCTCTTCTAATCGCCAGACCTTCCGGTGAGTGCAATCCACTCTGACTCCTTCTGATAAAATTGCTCTGGTGTGTACACTCTTTATCACCGGATCATCCGGTGAGGCAAACTGCCTCTGGACATAATGCTCCGATGAGTGCAATTCTTTCAGCGCTGGACCTTCCGATGAGAATAATTTCTCTGAGACTTTTTCCAATTCAATCAAACTTTATCCCAGCTGCGGTGGCTTCTTGATGTATTACATCCATGAGACCTACTAATACATATTCTTGATAAACATGTTAGTCACAATGACTATGTTATCATTAATCATTAAAATCACAATCATGACCTGATATGATCATTTTCGCTACACTAGGATTGGCAAACATGAAGAAATCATTTATATTTTATAACAATTTGACCTTATATATTGATCAGTCGTCCAGCCTATGATATTCCACATACATGCATGGTAACTTATGTCTTGAGTACGTGACCTAGCTAGAGCAACAATTTTAGGGGAAAGACAATCTCAAAGCTTGCACTCGTGAGATTTGGAGAACTATGGGGACAATGAACCAAACGGTGCTGTTGTACTAGGTCTTGATCAAGTTTAGGGAATCCGCCCCACCACGATACAATTTGATTGATTTCTTTTATGCCAAATAAGCCTTTTGATTGATTCTACCTGGTACATGAAACTGTACAAAATGACCAGTATACACTCAGGTTCTATGTATGGTCTTAACAATTCATGTATTGGTCTTAACAATTCATGTATCCAGAAACCAGTCCACCTTTTCTTAACAATTCATGTATCCAAGGGCTCTTTCAAAAAGTTCACGTTAACGAATGAAATGCATATACATGTAGTAATAGTAGCATTCAGAAAACAGATGGTTACCAATTCAGCCTCCACTGGAGCTGATGCTTCCGATGAGTAGCTGCAGCTGCGGTACCGCTCCAGTGTCTTGTACATGCTATAGAGAAAACAAACAAAATAATATTGTGGTGTCAATGACCCTACACTATACAAAAAATGATCCAATACCATTGATATGTCCAGAATGATTTTTAATGCAATACGTTGTGTTAAATACCTTACACACATGATCCTGCTGGTCTTTATCCCCTTCTCCAGCAGAGAGCGGGCGACCGAGGAGGCAACTTCGCTTTTGGGCATCGATCTCATCAGATCTCTCCATCCCGTGACCTTCCTGATCTCGGGGGTGGATGGGATTCAGTGAATCGACACCCAGCGTAGTTAGTCTATAGCCTAGTTATAGTTCTTAGGGCTTTAGTTTCCTTTCTTTAGATCTATCTAGGTTCTGGTGGAGTCCCTTGTGACGGCGAGTCCAACTATTTCTAGTTTTGTTGGCTCCTGCAAGCTTCCTCTGTCTTCTGTGGGCTGTTGTACTCTTCGTCGAGATTCTTGGCAGGTTAGTTTGTTTGGCTTATGTATGGCGTGTTGTGGTTGTAATCCCTTGCTTTTGGGTTCAGTTCTTGAGTTGCCGGTGTTCTCACTGGTGGTGCCGGGGTTGTGTTCTGGGTCATCCGAGTGGCTGTGGTCTACGGTGGCACCAGGTGTTGGTGCTGATAGATCGGGGAGCTTGATGGCTGATGTTCTTAATTTCACTGAGTTTTTGTTGTGGCTTTCCAAAGTTTGGAGTCCATTTTTCGATCTGGGCAGGAGAGGATGGAGGTTGGGGGCTTTGGTGCGTAGCACGGAAGACGAGTGAACAGCAGATGCAACCTAAATCGAATAGGAAGAAGAACATGAGGGTTCTTGTTGTAATTTTTGTGTTACTCAGGGGCTCTTTTGTAAAAAAAGAGGATGTTTGTAATCTCTGTTACCTTTTAATATATTGTTTTCCCTTTTTCGCAAAAAAAAAAACCTTACACACATAAAAAATGAAACGTCCATACATTTTTTTCCCTTCCAGTCCATAGTTTCTCATTATATACCCTAGCCTCCTCTTATTGAATAAGATTTTTATTATGATGCATATGGTCATACGTATAAGTCCATAGAAAAGTTTAGTTAATTTATTGTTACAGTTCCTCTCAATTTAGTAAGAAAGGTCACACATTCATACTTAGTTACATGATCCATGCACACACACCTATTAATAAAATTTGTTTGATAAAACATTATCAATACTCAAATTTTGATTTAGACAACGTTGTCAAATAATTGGAATTAACTTTCTTTCGAAATCCCTCACACCCAATTACAAGTATTTATCACAGCATGTGTATTGTCAGTCTGCAACCAAAAGAGACTTGGAATTTTATTCTCTCTCCATCAGATAGCTTGCATATGACATGGTATTGATGTTGAGGGAAAAGATAATGATCATGTTTGTTTTAGCTTATCGTTGACTTCTGTTTCTTATAAGCTAAAAACTGAAATAAATAGGTCGATATATTGTTGGTTTTTGAAAAATTGATTTTTATAAAATAAATTAAAATGTGATAAGCTGACTGATAGTGATTTTTCTAGTTTTTAATATACTAAGAACCTAAAAATTTCTTGTAAAAACTAACAGACAAAAATCAAAAGACATAAGCAGCTTTCAGAAAAAAAAAACTATAAATTTCAGTTGTACTAAACAAGATCAATATATATATATATACACACAACACGAGCATAGGATCATAGGATAACTCCAGACGAGTCAATCGATATAGAGAACCTTTGTGACTTTCTCAGCTGCTTTTCCTCCTGCTACAGCCGCTTGCACGACAACAGAGGAGCCTCGACAAGACGTAGAGAGAGAGGCGAGGCTTGAGAGAGAGAGAAAGAGGTCTCAATTCCCCAATGGAACAGTAGAATCTAAAGCAGAAGCCACAAAGAGAAATCTAAGCAAGGAATGAACAGAGGTAAAAAAGAGAGGCATCAGACCTCTCCCAAGAACTCTCCAATAGACAGTAATAATGCACACGGAAGTGCAGGATGAACACGCAGAAGAACTTGTTTAAAAGAGCACAGAAGAAAAAACGATGTGTTTGTCCAGATCTGGAGATGCGTGTATGCAGCAGGTTGCTAAGGAAGTGAAAGCTAGCTCCTTGAACATCACTAGCAAGCAGTTCATGATCTCTGACATGCGCTAAAAGAACCCAAGAAGATTTGGGGCAGCTAAAAATAGAACGGGTTGTGAAGAGATCTCGTCTGTGTCCTCTTTTATCGACTGCCTTTTTATAGCAACGTAACTGAAGTTACTGAAGTCGCAGAAAACATAAGAGGAAAGGTGAACACCAAGATGATAAAGCGACCAAACCGATATTTCCTCAAAACAGCAAAAAGGAACAGGAGCTATGAGGCTACGTATGATCCACAAGTAGTGACCCCCAGATCTCTCAGAAACCATCTAAAAAAAGATCTCTCAGAAACCTTCACGTTAATATCCAAAAAAACACAAAACTGAAACTATTTTTTGGCAACATGCATGTATAGTTTGTCAAGACTTGGAAGCTAAAATTTGTATAAGACTTCTCCAAAAAATAATAAAAATAAAAATCGACATTAACACTCAAATGAACATCAAACTAGTATCGTATATACATAAAATTCTTGACATGTACATAATGTCGCACATGCATCCAAAGTTCTCAAGACTTAAGAAGAGCTTGGGATTAGGGATTGGAGATGGTTGTGTATGCATGAAAACGCGTGTACATGAAGGGAGGGAGGGCTAGGGTAGATGGGTACCACTACCGTACCATGAGGAGGTGGAGAACTCGAAGAGGCGGCCGCGGCTGGAGAAGATGATGAGGGCGACCTCGGCGTCGCAGAGCAGCGACAGCTCGTACGCCTTCTTCAGCAGGCCGTTCCGGCGCTTGGCGAACGTCACCTGCCGGCTGATATTGTTCTCGATCCGCTTCAGCTCCACCTTACCGCGACCCATCCTTCCTTTCTCCTCCCTAGCTCTTCTCTCTCTAGAGCGAGACCTCTTCTTGATCTTCTTTTGCTTTCTCCTTCCTAGCTACTAGTAATTTCTCTCTCAATGCGCTCGGAGTTGTGTAGCTAACTAGCTGTGCTATGCACGTACGGCCATTGCTCCTTTGCCTTTTATTATCTCTGTGTCTCCCTTCCTCTCTCTCTCAAGTCTTTTACTATCTCTCTTGGAAGTTTCTCTCTCTTCTCTTTCTCTCAGGTCTCTGTCCACCTGTCTAATTATCTATCGGACTATGTATAGAAAGAGGTAGGGGGTGGGGGCACGTGTCGATGGCTCAGAGGCACAACTCCTGTTGCGCTCCGTGGCTCACTGGCTCGCCACAAGCTAGTGATATACTGGACATGTTTTGACTTGAATACAAGAAATTAATTTACAGGGATTTCACGTGAAACATCTTATTACGTAATCAGGAAAAATGTGTGCTTCAATATAGGCCCCAGAAGTTGAGATGTGTATTTGTGAAACCATCTCGATCATGATTCTATGCCTTAGACATAGGATAGAATCGATTACATGCATGTCACATAAAATTTTAGTATTGGAAAGGAACTTATAATCTCTGAATCACGATTTCCAAGGTACAATTCTACCATTACTTAGGGCTCGTCACTTGTGCATGCAGCTACACATGTGTTATTGTTGCCCTCTATGCGCCTTGAGATCTCTTTTTATTTCTCTAGCTTGCTCTTTATTTAAGGGGAAAATGCAACCCCAAAAGTCACTTAAATTTTAACTTCCCCCCCCCCCCCCCCAAAAAAAGTTGTTTTGTTGAAAAAAAACCCAAAGATTCGGCTTTGTTGCAAAAACACCCCTGAAAATTCAAAAAAAAATCATAAAAAATTCTAAAAAAAAACTAGAGACAATTCTAAGAACTTCTGTGAAATTTGTTTTCAAAAATAATATCATTTGCATCATATTTCATGGAGAGTAAGTTTGAAAAAAAATTAAAAACGTGCAGCTCATTTATTAATTTGAGTTAAATGCATAGTTAATTATTTACAAATCCAAAAATCATGAAACCAATTTTTTTAGTCTTCTTACATTATCCTCTATCTTCTAAAAATACATGAAATCTTGAAATAGTTATTGTAACGTGCAGGATTGAGTAAATGTGTTGCAGATAGATTAATTCATAACTAATCCATAACACCCTAAAATTAGTGAAACCACTTTTATTAGCTTACTTAAACAATTATTTGTGTAGGAAAAATAATGATAGACATGAAAAAGTTAAAATAACATGAGTTAATAAATGAGGTGTACGTTTTTCTTTTTTTCCAAACTTCCTCTCCATGAAATATGATACAAAGGATATTATTTTTTGAAAAAAAAAATCACATAAGATCTTAGAATTGTTTCTAGTTTTTTAGAATTTTTTATGATTTTTTTATTTTTTAAATTTTTTGGGGGTTTTGCAACAAAGCCAAACTTTTGAGGTTTTGCAATGGGGGAAAGTCAAAATCCAAGTGACTTTTGGGGGGTTACATTTTTTCCTTTATTTAATTATCTCTATGTCTTTGTCGCTCTATCTCTATCTTTTTGTTTATCTCTCTCCACTTGTATCTCTCTATGTCCCTCCTTTTATCTCTTTCTATATATCTCTGTTTCTCTAGCTATTTCTCTCTCCTTATGTTTATCTCTCAGTCTCTCTCTTTGTTTCTCATTATATAGATGTTTCTCGTTATATAGATGTTTCTCTGTATCTCTCACTTTTTGTGTATCTATTTTGTCCCTATTTATATCTTTTTCTATATCTCATATATAGTTGAAGACAAACTTCGATTTCTTCTGTGTATATGCCTCTTTCTTTTTCCCTCTCTTTATTGGTTATGGAAAAATGCTAGTCACAATTTTCTCTATATGTGTCTATGTCTTTGCCTCTCTCATGTGACTAGGATTCAATCTAATACATACAATCTTTTTGTTATTGCAGGTGCTGCGTTTCAAACGTGTGTGAGGTGATCTTGTCTGTGTTGAGATGTATTCTTATAGGTTAAAAGTACATTTTATCATACTTGTTACACAAAAATGGCAGATCACGTTTTAAATTTTGATGGGTTTGAGTTGCTACTATATAGTTTTGAATGTACACTTTTTACACTAGTTATATACTGTAGCTGGAGTCCATTTTTTATGTACATGCGTCATCATTTTGTCATTTTTGCATCTGCTACTTGGTAATAGTGAATTGCATCTAATGCATTTTGTCATGGGTACCAGATCTTATAATTAACATCAGTTATAGTTAACTACAATTAAATTTAGTGCATATTTATTTATGTAATTTTATGAATTATAGTATTATCTATCTAACGTTTGTTACAATTTTCAGTGCAACGTTTAGTGGATATGTTCTTTTTCATGTGAAATTCACTAATTAGGCTTGTTTGTGAGGTATGTGTACGATTTTCTGCTATTTCTTGTGAATTTAGTTCGTTATTCTAATGCATTGATTGCTATTGGGTTTTATTTCGGTTTTGTAGTTCTGGGCTTATTTTTTGTGTGCGTTATGGGCCGCCTGTTATTTTTGGGCTTTTGATTTGTGTTCCTTATTGGGTTTTAGGCTCACAATTTCTATTGATTCGGCCAGTTATCGGGTTAGTGGTTTTTTTGGACCCGCTATGTGCTTTTGACAGACTAGTGGTTGTTTCCGCTGAACTTGTTGTCAAAGTTGTTTTTTTTTTTTTTACAACGTCACGATGCTATTGCTTCAAAATTTGATAGTTTTTTTGAGACAGCTAGTAGAGGGGTCTTTTTTTTGCCAAGCTAGCGTCCGAACGTCTGATATATCTGATGTTATAACTGCTCGTCACAATATCGAAAACTAATAACGTATGTAACATTTAAAATCAACGTTCGCAACATAAAAAAATAAAAAAAAAGCACACAGATCTAGACCTCAAAAATTATTCATTTGAGTTAATTCCTATATTCCGAGATGCAACACAAAAAATAATTTCTGTAATAAAATTTCATAACGTCTTAAACATTAGAGATGCGAAAATATAGGAATTAACTTGAATGGAAATTTTTTTCGGATCCAGATCTGTACATAAGAGATTCCGGGATGCAATATTCTCGAAGAACTTCCGCAATAAATTTTTATAACATCTGAAACATTAAATTTGAACGTCTGAAACATTGAAGATATATAGGAATTAAGTCAAATGGATATTTTTTTCGATCCGATCTATACGCAAGAGATTCTTGGGATGCAACATACGAAAATAACTATGACAACAAATTTTTATAATATCTGAAATATTAAATTTGAACGTCTAAAATATTAGAGATACGAAAATATTTTTGGCCGGCCCAATAATATTATAGGCTGAGCGAGCCATCCATCCGATACATCAGACGTGTGAAGAGAAGCATTTCCATTTTTTTTAACTCAGTCAGTTCTCCAAGTTGGTCCCTTCCAATGTGCACCCACCAGTTCCATGCGTAAATACCCGCCTTACTATGTACTGTGTATCAGCCTATCGGCAAGAAACAAACACAGGCAGGTAAAGCTGGCGTGGCCGTGGTCGTGCTCTCTCTCGAGACTCAATCAACCGGTACGTGTGGCACGCCATTAGGGATTGCAATTGGGTATAATAGATACGGATAATGCTCTCTCGTATTAGAACCAAATAGTTTTTAGTATGTCTACGGGATATCCACGAACGTCCGCGGGTAAAGAGCGGGGAACAAACCCATCGTCCGTGAGTATACATGTTTACGCATCACGGTGAGAAGATGGTAGCAAGATTCGAACAATATAAAAAGAGAGAAAGGGAGGTGAGAGGGTTCTCATCGAGATCTTGCAACGTAGATTTGCTCATCTTCGAAATTGTCACGGGGATCCAGTCCCTCCGCACCCCTGCCCCGCCCAGTGAACGGCGAGAGCTAGAACACCGCCAACAGCAACACAACCACGTTGATCACGAGCACCGCCACACATTGTAGCCGCACCATCCTTCCTCCTTCGGCTCCCTCTACCGCCCACCCCTTCTGGCGGCTGGTGCTACACCTCGCCAGCATCCTTCCCCATGCAGCGTGATCTCACACATCGTGGTCGACAAACGCGACCGACACTGACAACAAAGAGATGAAGCACCCTGCCATTGCCACCACCAAGAGCACCAGTGGCTAGGTTGGGGTGGCGATAGGGTTTGGATTAGAAATTACTCGTGTATATATATATACACACGCGTAAATAAATGCTATATGTATAAATAAATTCTATCTATATCCATACTTATATACTTATCAGGTAGCAATTCGTACCTACACGTAATAAATAGAGGAAAAAACACGCCAATTTAGAGCATTTACCTCAGGTAGCAGTTTTGCACGGGGCGGGCGCGCGAGGCAACGGATGGATGGATGACGGATTGCTCAGCGTGCCTACACGCGCGGGACAGGAGGAGTGTACTGTGCGTGGCAGTGGTGGACTCGCCGCTGCGGGAGCAGGCCAGCCGGAGGGGCGAGCGGCCGGGTCGGGGGTGGTGTGTCGACCGCTGTCTGGCCGCGAGGAGCACAGACCTGACGCGCAGCCTTGGCCTTGCCCTGGTTCCTACCCCGCGGCGCAGGGATCAACAAACTCATCCCATCTCCCGCCGGCGGCTGCTGCTGCTGCTGCATACTCCTACTTGCTCGCAGTGCAGTGCATTCCATCTGCAACTTCCCTCTCCCTCTTCCCCATTCGAATAAAACAATAATGCGACGCAGTAATGGCGGCCGCATCACCGCTGTTAGCTTCGCGTAAATCGTCTAGTTGTAGGGGTACAATTTTCCCCTTAGTTTTGTCTAAGCGTTCTTAAGATTGCCTAGCTAAAATCTAGCTAATTCAGTCAAATTTTGTCGCCTCTTATTTGGCCACCTCCTTCATGTTTAGGGCAATTTTTAGGCCAAAGCTTAGCCAAAATCCGAGCCACCGAATTGACAGTCTTGCCTTTGGTATGCCAAAATTTTGGCTTAGGTTCCATGTGACATACTTGCGTACAACGTAGAACATGCCCAAAATCTTATCAAAGCTACCAAAATCTTGCGTATGTAAACTCTGGCACCCGCTTGCTTCAAGCCAAAGAAATGGTAACTCGGCCCTACGGCTACGCTGCAGCTCGGACAACTGACAACAATGGCTGTCCAGGGACATCAATGCAAAATAAGGCTTGTCTAAAGCGTCGCGTCCTTTGCATTGACAATGTTTTGGAGCCCTCACTCGATAAAAGATGCTTTAACACCAGTACCACTGCATGCACAGTACAGGTCTAGAATTCAATAGCATGAGCATATACAGCTGAAAGGTTCAACAGATCGGACAATAATTCACAAAAAGTAACATATGGACTATATTCCCTGATCTCTGGGCTTAAAAAGGACAGACAGGTTTTGACAGGCATCACTATCTAAGTGATCGAACACTAGCAACATTAAATGGTACACAGGTACAAGTAGTTAAATGCTAATCCTATACAGGCGATGGCAGTTGACGTAGCGCCAAACGGTAGATGATGACGAGTAATACGACCTGTTAGGACGAAGACTTTGGTAGAGGCACCATACTAATATTTGTGGCGGGGAAGTACGCAGCAATTGAACAGACTACAGTGCCGTTTTCTGCTGCTGGAGCCATTCCTGAATGGCAGAGCGAAGTGCATGATTGGGAATGAGCACATCGTGTTCAAGTCGCAAGTTGGTCATAGGAGATGTGTCGTGGCCACTATCGAGCCAGCTCCTGATGGCCTCAGCTTCGTAAGTGAATCCATCCGCTGCAATATGTGGATCATCCATGACATCCTGAAAATTCACAGGAGTACTGGTTAGTCATCAGATAAAAGCTCTATTCATGTGTTGCTTGAATTTTCACAAAGACAAAGCAAATCACAGTTCAGCTTAATGATTCAAGTTCTTCAGTGCTATGGTCCATTCGCATGTTCACAAACTGGGAAAAATAAGATGATGATGCAAAAGAATCCCCTTTATATTCACCTGAGATATAGGGCAGATGAAATATGACGGTGTGCAGTTTTCATCCGACACTGATCTAGAAGATGAGGCTGAAGATGATGTTGCAGCATCCCTCATCGCCTCAACCACTCTCCACACCTCACATGAAATATCAGGACGGCACCACCGGCTAAGTTCCGTGCAACTGAGAGCAAGGTGTGCTAACTGCTGGACATGCACATCAGGCCACTCTCCTGCTGAGGTATCAACTACTGAGTTTAGGTCACCTTTCTCCATCGCATCCTCCACAATCTTCTTTATAAGAACAGGAGGCTTTCCTGTCAAAAGGCGTAAGACCACAATCCCGAAAGAATAAACATCTGAGTGAGGCGTCAGCTCTCCAGTGGCAAGAAATTCGGGGTCCATGTACAAAGGGGTTCCCACCAGATGCGTGGTGTGATACAGGGTAGTGTTATTGGTGCTGGACTGAATTAGGAGGCGAGAAATACCAAAGTCACTAAGCTTACTGACCAAGTTAACATCAAGAAGGATGTTGGCAGGCTTCAGATCTCCATGAACAACTGGATGAGGTTTATTCTTGTGCAGGAAGATCAGCGCCGAACAAATCTCAGCAATAATTCGGATGCGAATTTGCCACGGTAGAGTTCGCCTCTTTTCTGCAGTCACAAGAAAATCTTCAAGACTTCCATTTGGTAAGAACTCGTAGACAAGTGCAGATGACTCTGAGCATGCTCCTAACAGCGTTACAAGGTGAGGGTGCCTCACTCTACTCAGGATAGAAACCTACAAAAGGAATCCAAAACAAGACATTCATCGTTCAAGGGGTGAGACTGTCCTTTCAAAATGCATGCTTTTATTCTAGTTTCAGTTTTGAAATGGAAAGGGGATAGATAAAAAGGGATTACCCCCCTTTTCCGGTATGACAAAGATAAGTTGAATTTCAGAATGAGTTGAGTGAATTACCTGTTGCTCAAACTGTGATTGTCCCTGTAAACTATCAGGCTTCAACACTTTTATTGCAACCATCATGTTCCGCAGGATACCTCTGTATACACATCCAAACCCACCTTCTCCAATCATCAGCGAACTGCTGAAATTTTCAGTTGCACGCTCCAGTTCAGATGATGAAAACTCACAGTGCATTGATGTAACCAAAACCGAAAGCATCTGGTTTCTTTTCTGACGTAACTCTTCAACCTCACGGACAGCATGGTCCCTCTCGTGTAGCAAGTGATCATGCTCTGACAGAAGCCAGTCATATTGCCCTCTGGATTCAGATAGGTGAGCTTGTAGATGCTCACTACGCTCATTGGCCTTACGAAGTTTCTCCGTGACCTCATCTTGTTGTATTTTAAGTTGTTCCAACTCTTGTTTCACCCCTGAAAGATATTCCTCCATTGTTTTAGCCTGCAGAAATAGAACTTGTCATTCTCATTCATAACATTGAGATAGATGACTTATGGCTTCATGTAACATCAATAACCTGGAAACTTTGTTAAAAGAATAGAGTGCTAATGTCATATATTTTTGTTTTGAATAAAAACTATCATGAAAAAGAAAAATCTTTTCATATGACTGCCATGGCTTTGTCAATTCAGCAGTAAATACAGTGGTGGTGGTCCCATGCAAGCTTGCCCATTTCTTGGAGCAGCAGCAGCATAAGAGAATGTCTGTTCTGTACTCTATGATCATTCTATTGGGAAAAGAAATTAATGGATGATGATATTTGACCTCCAAGGCTCCAATCTAGATGATTTAAGTTTTGCCACAAGAAATTATTAAGATGCTAACAGTTTAGTAAATCGTGTTATAAATTTACCATTCGATCAGATTCAATACGCCTCAAGCGCTCGTCAGAAGCTTCATTCTTGAATATTGCAGCTTGTTCCATTGCTTTTTGGAATTTATGCAAATCATCTTCTGGACGGAAATTTCCCTGTAAGGACCATTATACGAGTATTTATTTACAAACATGTAATTTAATTAGAAAAATACATCCTCCCAAAAAAAGACCTTTGTTGGTCTATTTGAGTCAAGGCAAGGGCATCAAACCACCGATCATGCATCAATCTAACATTAGCATGCAACCACAATATGTGCATCAATTCGACATGCAACCACCAATTGCACAAGACTTGCGCTCGAGAGGATCAGAAACAGAGAAATAACAGAAAAGTGCAGCTCTGGGGATGGGGTGTGAAAAGGCAAGTGACTTATGCAGGGTGTTTATCAATTTGTTTTTTCAGTTTAATTATTAGTTTGGCAGGCTTTCGTTGAGTATGTTTCATGACCCCATACAGCCTGTTTATGGTTTTTAAGTGCTACTTCTTAAGGTGCACCTTAGACCTTACTGGTAAAGGTACAGCTTCTGTGTTACCTATCATGTGTTACACAAAGGATTACAGTCACAGGAAACCACACAAGTAAGACATGTAATTTGCAAAAATCAAACGAAAAATAAGCAACCACAGAAGACTCCTTCGAAGAAAGGAACTAGACTGACCAACATCTCTTTCAAGTCCTCAAGCTCACCATCATCCCCATTAGCCCTCTTAAGGCATGCTGCACATCTAAGTCAACAAAACAAAATGTCACTTCAAATAATCATATGAAGATTCAAGAAGGCTAAAGAAAACTGGAAACCTACCTCCTTAAGCCATCAAGTACTTCCAGATTGTTTGGGTCACACTTCAAACCCTCTAGGTAAGTTGCCAGAGCATTTTCATAATTTTCCATCAGGAACTGAACTTTAGCTTTACGCACATAGCCCTTAAAAAAAGTAGGGTCGAGTTCAACACATTTCTCTGCATCCTCAAGACCTTGAGGCAAAGCTCCCAGATATATGTGGCATTGAGCTCTGTTGCTAAACATCTGAAAGATCAGTAGTAAAAATATCAAAACAAATTACTAGAACAAATAGTACCAAGGAAAAAAGGGGAAGCTCCAGAACATGCTTGATCATTGATGACATATTTATAGATGCAAATTTAATTTATCAGATATTTCTCAAATTTCAAAAGAGAAACAACTTTACCAAGGATCTAGAGCTGCCTTTATTTGAGAAGGAAAAATTAGCGGGAATTACCAAAATACTTACTCTTGGATCCTTTGGGTTCATTTTCATAGCTTGAGTGTAGTGCATTGCTGCTTCATGGTATTTCTTCTGCTTGAAAAATTCATTGCCTGCAATTTTTATACACACTAAACACTTAAACAACAATTTCACATCACAACAGCACATAACTGTCTAGGAGTTGGATATATCACGCTTAAAGAAACGCCACAAATTACTAGGAGCCGTCTCTACTCATCCCTTTCTTTTGTGCTCTGCCCTTCACTCACATGGGAACCTCCAGAGTTCTAAACCTAATCCACACAAGAGTACAAATGGAATTTTATGAGAGTATTTTATTCTCGCCCCAAATGTAAGTTCCATTTGTGTTTGATAAACGAAGGCAGTCCACCAACATTGGCCAATTTCCCATTTCCCTATTCAACAATGCCGTAATCGAGCAACACCCAAACCTCTCTCGCGGTGGTGGTCGGCGGCCTCCTGATTCAGTCGCTCCTGCTCCTCCAGCTCCTTCCTCGCGCTCTCCGCCTCGTCCAGCTTTTCTAGCGTGTCCTCGCTGTAGTGCTCGGCCAGCGACTGCTGCAGGGCCCTGATCGCTGGCGCGTAGTCCCCGGCGCAGCCCGCAAGCTTGAGCAGCACCGACGCTTTCCGCGACAGCGCCCTCGCGATCAGCTTGTTGTCGGCGCGCAGTTCCCGGCCGCGCTCCACCGCCTCGTCGCAATCCCTCACGCATTCCTTGGACTGAAACGAGCCAAGAGCCCAAGCGTAAGCCGCGAGCAGAGTGACTGCGAGGCGTTGTCTTGGTAGACGGCGATGGGAGCGAGGGTTTGTAGGCGAGAGACCTTGCCCAGGTGGAAGTAGGCGGCGGCGCGGTTGGTGAGGAAGGAGATGTCGCTGGGGTCGAGGAGCGCGCCGCGGGTGTAGTGGCCGACGGCCGTCTCGAGGAATTGCTTGCGGTAGGCGTCGTTGCCGGCCTCCTTCTCGCGCCGCGCCTCCTCCACCCGCTCGTCCGCCTCCATCGTGCGCCTCCCTACGTGTGGGCGATGGCGCGGCGCTACGGCGACTGCGAGCGCATTTGGTCGCCGCCGGCTGTTGGTGGTGCGGCGGCGGCGGCGACCACGCGGGGACGACTTGACGAGACTTTGGCCGGAGTTTGGGGAGCGTCTTCTATTTGCAGCGGTGTGTCGATCTGGCTCGTCACTGCCAGGTAGGACCTCGGGACTGTAGGTGGGACCCACCGTCGAGTGCGCTGCCTACTATTGAAACAAATTTTATATGTGTCCGTCGTAACAACACAGCAACACTCTCTCCACTATGTTAACATGTCTTTATTGTTTTTTTTTCTTTTTTTTAATTTAATCATTAAATCAAATAATAGATAATATAAATAAAATATTATGAGAGTATTTCTAAATAAGTTCCTATATAATTTGCTTTTAGCTCCCACGAGCTTGTTCGGCTTCGCTGCAGCTCGGTTTTTTTCGCGCAACCAGAGCATGCCCTTGCACTGCCAGGAAAAGATCTGATTAGCACAAATTATGATTTATATAGTCTCCATTTCATTATACAATGTTAAGATTTTATGGACCATATATTAATGTAATTCCGACTAGAATCCTTCCATTACATTACACGGGCACAATGGCAGTTCTGTGTTACTCTAAAGCATTACACTCAAATCGAGCAACGCAACATTACAATGTATTCAAAAGCGCTACCGCATAATCACTCTGACCTAGCTTAAACAAAACATAGTCGTATTATGCTAAGACTCCTCCTACTCTATGACCATAGTTCATCTTCTTTGACTCATGAAGAGCGTGACCCGCTGAGCTCATTATTGATCCTATACAATTATTCGCAAGTAATTAATATAGCACATTGATCAAATAACAATATAGCTACAATCAAACTTCCAATTACCTTCGTCCTAATTCATGTGCAACTACGATATCCGAATCAAAGTACACCCTACTAAAATCTATAGTGTGCAGGCTACGATCTAATTTATTGAAGATAGAATAACAATATATTAGGAAAATTTATCATCATGTTTTTGATAATGAATAGAATAATGCATGCACTTACGGACTTAACGTTGCGCTTTACACTTAACATCATGCCCACAACAATGGCAAGCTCCTCTGTGATTTTGTCCCAATACTTAGATAGTCACTGACTTGTCTCATATAACTAACTTCATAATGTTATAGCTACAAAAACAATTATGATTTTAAAATCTCACTGTAAAAACAAGATTTTAAATACAAATGTCAGAACTTTGAATTAGATATTAAATTTTGTACACTATATGTACATACCTGTTATCTATCAGAATAATATTTCTCAATGGAACCTTTTCAATTGTAGAAAATGTACTTCTGGACAAAACTCGCATACATAACCCTGGTAATGGCATCTAGCATTTGAACAGAAACAAAATTAATAGGACTTATATATAAAAAATATTTGGAAGATGTAAAAAGGAATTGAAACACATACCAACATACATATCGTTATCCAGAGTAAACTGCCAAACTTTGTCAAAAGGCATAAACGTCAAAAATAATGGAACAAATTTCTCGTTCACATTTCTTATCTCATTAATTGTTGCCACTGAGGCGAAACGACACACAAAATGACTATCTACAAATATATAATCTTGATTTCTCATAACTAGTTATGCAGATATCGGTTATACATAATATATCCGCCCCTATGCAAGTAAAGGCTCAAAATGATCCGCCTTATCATCATATATGACAACTAACATTTTCTTATCTAAAAGAATAGATAGATTGTAACAATCTAACTTTGATTAAATATTATTAATTGCAGATGAAATTAAATGTGCGCATAAGTGCCACATTCTCATCCAATAATAACGAACATCTCTGTGTGGAATTTGTGTTACACTCGCACACATACTTCACGTGGTGTAAGGATGCACGTCCTCAAGCGTCGAGACCCGTGGTGCTTTTAACTTTTTTACAGCTTCAATGGCCTCATCTTGACCTGAGAGAACAACTGAGCATTACAAACAAAACGAATAATTTTCTTGTATAATAAAAGATATATCTTGATGCCATGAGTTATATATTATAGACTACCAGAAAAAAACATGTGAATAAAATCGGCCCAACACCCTATTATGCTACACAAAACACATAAGGACTGTAAGTTAGCAGAACAACAGATTAAAATGCTATTCTTCATGTGAATCAAGCTTTGAGAAAATATCAACTATGCTCAATTTAGAAGTCAAAAGAATTGAAGCTCAAAATACTAATCGGCACAGGTCATTGCAATATGACTGGCTTTTCTTTTACAGATAGCACAACGAACAAACTTTAGGTGACATCACTTTCTCTAAATAAGAAATTTCTAGTGGACATATATAAGTTTTGGATCCTTCATCATTCATGTTTATAGGACCCACAAAATAAGGTTACAATCCACATAAGATTTTATTAGAAAACAGATACCGGAGAACTTTTTCAAAATAGAAAGAGCACAAAAAATCCCATCAAGTTTTGATTGTGAGATTTTCTGCGAGCATTAATCTCTTCCCTCTCCTCAAGTGTCAAATTTTGACGACAAAATCTTTTACGGGCATTAATCTCTTCCTTCTCCTCTGATATTAAACTTTGTCGGCGTGCTCTATCAAGATCCTGCCTTGCATTTCTTTGGCCTGGTGTACAATTTGCATTTAACCTATTTTGTCAATCATACGAAGCTTGCATTTGTCATTTGTTCAGACGGAACCACTGAATATGCAACGGTTGGTTCAGTGTTGCTTGCTTCCCCTTGCTGTGGTGCAAAGCTAGCATGGCAAGCGGTTTCACGAAAACGCTTATGTTCTGTAATGATCATAACATATTTATTTTGATGCTTAACGGAACTACAGAATATGTCGAGTAAGATGAAGATACCCATTCAAGCTGTCTCCTTGTTCAAACACCTCAGCATGTTTGAGGATACTATGAGTAGGTAAAGTTGTTGCTAACTGAATTGGCAAATCATTGTTCGAGGATGAATAACTGAAGTCTGCGTTTGATGGCTCGCGTATTATAAGATTGGTTGGAGTACATGGTGCAAATTTGGGACGGCATCCCTTTGCTTGATTCTGTTTAACGCCCAAAGTGATTATTGTTTTGTTGTGTCTAAAGATGGCTAACTGGATCGGTTCGAGGCATAGCACTGTAGGCATGGTTTAAACATGAGGGTAGACGGATCGGGCCAGGCCGACACGGAACGGCTAGCCGGGCCGGGCCGGCACGGCCCGGCTAGCCGTGCCTGGGTCGACACCTCAGCACAGTGGGCCGGCACGACACGACCCGGTTTAGACGGGCCGGCACGGACACGGTCCGGGCATGGGCACGGCCCGCACCGACCGCTTGCCCCTGCGCCGCCCACCTGCCCCCGCCCCAGCCACCGGCCTCACCGCGTTGCTCGGCCCCACTGCCCAGCGGCCCGGCACGACCCGTCGTGCCGCAATCGTGCCTGAGTCAGTCCGACACGGTACTGTGCTTCACAGGCCATACCGTGGGTCGAGCATGCGGTACACGGGCTGACACAGCACGGCCCGTTACAGTGCCGTAGCCGTAGCCGGGCCGGGCCGAGCCGGGCCTGTACCGGGCCGGCGCGACTAGTCTATTTGGGCTTCTCTGGTTGTACTAAAATTATGTTAAAATGTACAGATCTTCTTTTTCTTTACCATTCTGTTGGCTTGGGTGCTGTGGCATTTTGCAAAAGGACATTCGACATTCTATTTTCTAATAAAAAAGAATTGGTGGATGAACAAGCGATAATCAATAAACAAACATTAAAGAGCAAGACAGGGAACGAAAGCAGGAAAGAGATGAAGCAAGTCACTGCAATGGTCTTGCAAAATTATATTTCTGATTTTTGATAGCTAGGTGTTTTTTTTTCTGCCAGTGACAAATCTCTTATAGCAGACTGTACCTTCCCAGGAACCTTTTTTGATTGAACTGTAAACAAAATTGTTCTTTTTTAAACATCTAAAGTTAAATGGTCTACAGGGAAGTAAATTTTATTTGATATTTTATAAAAGAACTTCGTAAAAATTGTTTCCTTTTTAAACATCTAAAGTCAAATGGTTACATGGGAAGTAAATTTTATAAGATATTTTTATAAAAGATCTTCGTAAGATTTTGATTCAACTACACATATTTTAATCTAATAACAGTGTTAAAAGAGAAGTGAGAAGTAGAAGACACATATTATCGCAGGAAAAAATATCTCTTATAGAAACTTACGGAATACTGAGACAAGGGTATGAATCACATCACATTTAAAAAAAGCGATCCCAATCTACAGAACGCACAACTTTTCACAGAATCAAGCATATAGAAATCAGGTCATCAATCTTAGCGAATAATTTTTGCACTGAATCGACCAACTGTGGCAGAATGACCTTTGACATTGTTCCACCAAAAAAGGTGGATGAACAAATGACCATTTTTATAGCAAAGCATGGTCAATGCCCAACAGAGTCTGCTCACATAAATATGCACACGGCTTGTGCTAAACGACGACCATCACGAGGCCAGTCCACATTGCCTCAATCACACTAAGTATTTAGATTATATAGTTAATTAATACTTAGTAATAATAATTATAGTAAGTACATTATTTAATCTATTTAATTATATTTAATAAATTATATCAAATTGATAAATTAGATTAATATATTATTTATATAATTAATACTTAGAAATGTGACAGGTACCTGTTAAAAACATTGTTTATTAAAAAATCACACATTTAGACTTGTGTCGCCAACCTGAGATATGTATGTCACCCTTTGTACGGGCATCATCAGTCTTAAAAATAACATGAGTGTCCGATTTTTCAAAATATGACTTATAATTTTACAATTTTTCAATTTAAGAAATATAAAAAGAAAAAAAAATCTCCATAGGAATCTATTCCTATAACACGAAGCGTATTTTTAAAAAAGGCACTCACTTGCGCGTCTGGCGATGCCCCCGTCCACAAGCGATGCGATGCGATGCGGGTTTGATGGCACGCACACAAGACTTTTTTTTATTTTAGTTTTTTTAAAATTAATATTTTAATAATAGTCCGTCGAAACCTAAATTTTCAGAAACTAGTCCTTTTTGTCACATCAAAATCTCTGGCGTGACTTCCTAACTTAGTCACGTCATATTCATTGACGTAACCAAAGTGGTCACGTTGGTAGAAACACTGGCGTCTTTACACGTGGGTTCGACGTGGTAGACTGAGTCAGACCAAATTGGTAGGAGTGACTAGGCAAACAGTATTTTCGTGGATGAACAGTGTTTCCTGCAGATTCAACGTTGTCTTTTCGCTTTCTCTATTTGAGGAATAGGGTTGGCATACTCTAAAATTCAGGAAACTTTTTCTATATATCCTATAATTCATGATAAATCTATTTTAAAAGTATTCACCTCAATACCCATCTAGGTTTTAAAATAAAAAAAATTCCAAAATAGTTACTTTTAGAAATTCTAGTATTTTTTAAGGCCACAAATAAATTCCCAAAAATCTAAGAAAATTCACTAATATTCCTATCATATGGCTTAATAATTTCTAAAATTATTTCCAACCCTATGTTACTTGGTGAAAAAATGAGTTCCTTTGCAATGCTCCATTTATATACATTTTTATCATTTCATACTATTTAGCCTTGTAAACGCCCTCTAAATAATTAGCAATTATATTCGATTTTCCTCAAAATTTTGCCAGCGCTTAATGCAATATGTACAGGTCCTATTTGCAAACATGCACATCCAATAGAGTCGTAGAATTTGAATTATTTAATTTCGAATGTTGGTATATGTTACAATTTGTTCTATAACAATAATACTAAGGTGACTTGTGGAGCCAAAAAGAATTACCATTTGCGGTCTAAATCATAACAAATTTATTGTATGGATAGTTATACCTGTCATCCGAAATGTAGAGGTGTCGTATTGTCTTATTAATACCTTTGACATAAGTTATTATAGCAGGTTCAATAGAGACCCCTTGTCCTATTGTGTCTATATAATGTTAGATTATATGTTATTTTATTAAAGTTATATGATGTTATTATAATAGATAAAATGTGTATTAGGAATAGTAGATGTAATATATAAATGAATATATAGTTACTTGACATGTCTTTAGTGTAATCAATTCTGATCCTTAATATATCAAATGATGCTAGAGTATATGCATACTTGGGGAATATTGGAGAAGCACTAAGGAATTCAATTACCTCAGTGTGACATGTGAATTTTATCATGTATATGTGGTCAACTGCTCGATAATTATTCTTAGCTGGGAACACTTGAAAAAACTTTATGAAATATACAACTCCTTCTCTAAGGTGTGGCTTGAATTGATCTACATAGCGTTGTGGCACTTGAGCTTCTATTGCATTTCCCTATACATTTGAATAGAAAATTATTGTAAATGATGTATACTCTTTTATTTTTTCTAAAGTACCTAATGTTTATAGATATCTCTTGATCCAATAGTACAAAATCAAGTCTACGGAACTTTTCTGGTTTGTCATCCAGAATATATTCGGATAATCTTGTCACGACAGATGTATTGTCATTTCATGCTAAAAGCTCTGTCGTGTAATCACCATCGAATGGCTCATTCTAATCCACAGTTAAACTACTCATGGATAATGGTTACCACTGTTTCATTCAATGTAACCTAAATTGTGTATAGATTCTTGAGGAACATATCTCATGGCTTAAACCTAAGAACATTAATGTTATCAATTGCCTACTTTCAACAAAATTGAAAATTATTTCTTAATTTAAGTGTACGTTTCAAAATGCTTAATTCACCCTGTAGTCTCAAAGGCTGTGAGTAGCCATAGCACTTAGCTATGTTTGAACATGCGCAATTTAAAGTTTATTAGTCTTCCTAAAAATCATGTATGTGTTTCGGCTAAACATATTCTGAACTATCCATACAATAAATTTGGTATGATTTAGACCGCAAATGGCAATTCTTTTTGGCTCCACAAGTCACCTAAGTATTATTGTTATAGAACAAATTATAACATATACCAACATTCAAAATTGAATAATTCAAATTCTACGACTCTATTGGATGTGCATGTTTGCAAATAGGACCTGTACATATTGCATTAAGCGCTGGCAAAATTTTGAGAAAAATCGAACATAATTGCTAATTATTTAGAGGGCGTTTACAAGGCTAAATAGCATGAAATAATAAAAATGTATATAAATGGAGCATTGCAAAGAAACTCACTTTTTCATCAAGTAACCTAGGGTTGGAAATAATTTTAGAAATTATTATGCCACATGATAGGAATATTAATGAATTTTTTTCAGATTTTTGGAAATTTATTTGAGGCCTTAAAAATACTAGAATTTCTAAAAGTAACTATTTTTGGAGTTTTTTTATTTTAAAACCTAGATAGGGGTATTGAGGTGAATACTTTTAAAATGGATTCATCATGAATTATAGGATATAAAAAAAGTTTTATGGATTTTAGAGTACGGTAACTTCACTGTTCAAATAGAGAAAATGAAAAGAGAACATTGAAACTACAGAAAACACTGTTTATCTGCGAAAATACTGTTCACCTTAATCACGCCAGCTAACGTGATTATTTTTCATTTTTGTCACGTCAATAAATATAGCGTGACTAAATTGGGAGTCATGTTAGACATTTTAGTGTGACAAAAGTAACTGGTTTCTGAAAATTTAGTTTTCGATGGGTTATTATTAAAATATTAATTTTAAAAAAGCTAAAATAAAAAAAAGGTCCGCACACGACGCCCGCATTGACTCGCGCCGGCAGTCGGGTCGGCGAGTCGCCCGCTCCGTTGTCACGCCCCCCCCCCCCCGAACCCCCACCCCTCCCCCGCGGCGCAGGCCGCATAGCGGTGCGCACACGGCGCGCGCGCGCAGGGGATCGGTATGCAGAGGAGGGACATCATGGCGCCCACCCTCGCGGCCGCGCTGGCGATGGCTGCCATGTGGCGCCCGAGTGGCCCCCTCGCGTGCTCCGCCGCTGACCGCGCGCACGTGCCCGTGTCGATGAGGGAGCGAGGCGGGTACTTGACGATGGAGCAGCGGAGCTCCTCCAACCCTAAGCGCAAGAAGCCCAGTTCCAGCAGCAGCAGCCGCTCCGACGCCACCACCGGAGCCGCAGGCGCTATAAGTCCGGGGAGAGAAATGGACGCCTCCGCCGAAGCTGATGCCGGCGCCGGCCTTAGGTCGGAGTTCCTCGAGGTCCTGCTCAGCCGCCGCCGCGACCTCCAAGGTCTCTCTGTCTCTCTCACACACACAATTTGGTATGCTTTAGGCAACCCTGGTTAAATTGCAAATTTAGATGTGACCTTAGCTGTTAGCAGTTAGCAATAGCACCTTGGTTAAATTGCAAATTTAGATGCAACAAGCCAACACATATTGCTCTGTTATTACAGTAAATAGTACTAATTAAATTTGTTCAAACCCTATGTCCCTATGTCATATGTGAAATTAGTGCTGTACTACTATTCTAGTTGTGTTGATCAACGCCTGGCTTTGCATCAGTGCCTCTCTCGGTGGAGCAAGGGAGCCCAGTGAAGGACCCGATGTACCAAGGGCCTCTGGGGTCCAGGGAGGTTAGGATTCTTGATTGGAACGAAGATCTTTCGTGAGAGCGTTGTGATTGGTGTTGATTGTTTGTTGTATTTGAAACATTTTAGGTGATGGATTCGTGCCCAAGGAAAGAAGTGGAGAACTTAAAGGAGAAGCTGGTTGAAGAAAATTTCTACTTAATTACTGAGGCGCGTGGCCAGATTAGTCCAGCCTTTTCTTTTTTTGCTAGCAAATTTCACACTGTCACTTGCTTCTTCGTGATGAAATTGCGATTAATGGAAGCTATCACATTTGAGCAGCCTCAAGAGGCAGTAGAAGAGCAATATTAGTGCACTCTCACTGCACATGTGGATCACTGGACAGGCTGATATTGCTTAACACAACAGTCAGTGCAGCACATATTGATAAGTTTTTACTAGATATATGATACTCAGGTTGAAAGTTTGGGATCAACGTTGATGGGCAATTTATATTGATGAAAGGCACGAGTAGCACTCATCCCTGTCTGGAATACCAACTTGGGCATAGCTTAAAAGTTGGTATATTTTAAGTTCTGAGATCCAGATTCAGATGCACATGCACATGCACGCTCACACTCCTGCACTATAAAAAGCTAGAATCAATGCACACTTGCTTGGTTTTTATTTTTCCTCTCTTTTCCTAAACAGGAGAACTTGTTATTACTTTTCCAAACAGCTAGGTGAACAAGGGCGTGTACCTGTACTTCTGCTGAAACTTAATGACACTGTCCCTAAACGGAAGCCAGTTATTGTATTCTTGCACAGCTCGTACAAATGCAAAGAATGGCTGCGTCCACTGCTTGAGGTATAATAACCTCTTATTCGAAATCTGGTGCTAAGCAGTGCACGTTACTATGTAACACACTAATTATTACTTTATTTGACGAGTTTGCTTTTGCAGGCATATGCCTCCAGGGGTTACATTTGTGTTGCCATCGACTCGCGCTATCATGGTGAAAGGGCCAGCAATAAAACCACGTACATAGATGTAATCTACTTACGACCCATCTTTCATGGTTTGTGGGTTCCATGATTTTGACAGTTTTATCCATTAATTTCGTTTGGCTTGATCATGTTTGCTACTTTCTTTTTAAAACTCAGGCACTGAAATCAGCTTGGCGGAATGGGGATACAATGCCTTTTATTTTTGACACGGTATTATATTTTATTGCCACTTTTTACAGTTAATATTTTGGTCCTGCACTTGTTGGATTGACCCTTTAGTTTAATTTTGGTTTTTTTTTTTCTTTTGGCCTGGTTGTCGTAAACTCCGCCTATGTTGTCTCGACATAGCCGGTCCCAAGCCCGGGTAAAGGAGGAGGGTTGTGTTAGGCTTGGCGAGCCAACATAAAACTCAGCCACTCTTATGGAGATGAAACCTGAAAGAAAATCGTTGGGGCGTAACCCTCTTAGCGACGCGCTACATTGGAACCCGGATGTGGTGTTAAATGAGCAAGGGCTGGGCCGTCACCCCCTTAGTGGCGCGCCGTATCTTGATCTGGATACGGTGATAAGTGGGCAAGGATCGGGTCGTCGCATCCTTAGTGGCGCGCTACATCGGCGCCCGGGTGTAGTGAAAAATGAGCAAGGGTCTTCGCATTTGACTCGACGAGTGCGAAGGGTAAGGAAGCTAGCCGAGCCAAGTAGGATCCGCTTAGGTAGCTGGAACGTAGGGTCCCTGACTGGTAAACTACGGGAGTTAGTTGATACAGCGGTGAGGAGACGGGTTAATATCCTATGCGTCCAAGAAACCAAATGGAAAGGACAGAAGGCGAAGGAGGTGGAGGATACCGGCTTCAAGCTGTGGTACACGGGGACAACTACAAATAAAAATGGAGTAGGCATCTTGATCGACAAGAGCCTCAAGTATGGAGTGGTATACGTCAAGAGGCAAGGGGACCGGATTATCCTGGTCAAGCTGGTCGTTGGGGACTTAGTTCTCAATGTTATCAGCGCGTATGCCCCTCAAGTAGGCCACAATGAGAGCACCAAGAGAGAGTTCTGGGAAGGCCTGGAGGACATGGTTAGGAGTGTACCTATTGGCGAGAAGCTCTTCATAGGAGGAGACCTCAATGGCCACGTGGGTACATCTAACACAGGTTTCGAGGGGGTGCATGGGGGCTTTGGGTATGGAAGCAGGAATCAAGAAGGAGAGGATGTCTTAAGCTTTGCTCTAGCCTACGACATGATCGTAGCTAACACCCTCTTTAAAAAAAGGGAATCCCATCTAGTGACCTTTAGTAGTGGCCAACACTCTAGCCAGATCGATTTCGTCCTCTCGAGAAGAGAAGACAGGCGTGCTTGCCTAGATTGTAAGGTGATACCTGGAGAGAGTGTTGTCCCTCAACATAAGCTTTTGGTGGCTGACTTCCGCTTTCGGATACGTGTCCAGCGGGATAAGCGCGCTAAAGTCGCTAGAACGAAGTGGTGGAAGCTCAGGGGGGAAGCGGCTCAAGCTTTCAAGGAGAGGGTAATTAAGGAGGGCTCTTGGGAGGAAGGAGGTGATGCAAACAATATGTGGATAAAGATGGCGACTTGCATTCGGAAGGTGGCTTCCGAGGAGTTTGGGGTGACGAGGGGAAGTAGAAGCGAAGCGAAAGATACCTGGTGGTGGAACGAGGATGTCCAGAAGGCTATCAAGGAGAAGAAAGAATGTTTCAAACGCCTACACTTGGACAGGAGTGTTGACAACGTAGAGAAGTACAAGGTGGCGAAGAAGACCGCAAAGCGAGCAGTGAGTGAAGCAAGAGGTCGGGCGTATGAGGACCTCTACCAGCGGTTAAACACGAAGGAAGGGGAAAGGGACATCTATAAGATGGCCAAGATCCGTGAGAGGAAGACGAGGGATGTCAACCAAGTCAAATGCATCAAGGATGGGACAGATCGACTTCTGGTGAAGGAAGATGAGATTAAGAATAGATGGCGAGAGTACTTCGACCAGCTGTTCAATGGAGGAGGTGAGAGCTCTTCCATTGAGCTGGACGACTCCTTTGATGATGCCAACAGGCGTTTTGTACGAAGGATTCAAGAGTTTGAGGTCAAGGAGGCTTTAAAAAGGATGAAAGGAGGCAAGGCAATGGGCCCTGATGGTATCCCTATTGAGGTGTGGAGATGCCTTGGAGACATAGCAATTGTATGGCTAACTAAGCTTTTCAACCTTATTTTTTGGGCAAACAAGATGCCCGAAGAATGGAGGCGGAGTATATTAGTACCAATCTTCAAGAATAAGGGGGATATTCAAAGTTGTACTAATTACCGTGGGATTAAGCTGATGAGCCATACGATGAAGCTATGGGAGAGAGTCATTGAACACCGCTTACGAAGGATGACAAGCGTGACCAAAAATCAGTTTGGTTTCATGCCTGGGAGGTCGACCATGGAAGCTATCTTCTTGGTACGACAACTTATGGAGAGATACAGGGAGCAAAAGAAGGACTTGCATATGGTGTTCATTGACTTAGAGAAGGCCTACGATAAGATACCGCGGAATGTTATGTGGTGGGCCTTGGAGAAGCACAAAGTCCCAACAAAGTATATTACCCTTATCAAGGATATGTACGATAATGTTGTGACAAGTGTTCGGACAAGCGATGGTGACACCGATGATTTTCCAATTAGAATAGGACTGCACCAAGGGTCAGCTTTGAGCCCTTATCTTTTTGCTTTGGTGATGGATGAGGTCACAAGGGATATACAAGGTGATATCCCATGGTGTATGCTCTTTGCAGATGATGTGGTGCTAGTCGACGATAGTCGGACGGGGGTAAATGGAAAGTTGGAGCTGTGGAGACAGACCTTGGAGTCGAAGGGTTTTAGGCTTAGTAGAACTAAAACTGAGTACATGAGGTGCGATTTTAGTACTACTAGGCACGAGGAAGATGAGGTTTGCCTTGACGGGCAGGTGATACCTCAGAAGGATACCTTTCGATATTTGGGGTCGATGCTGCAGAAGGATGGTGAAATCGATGAAGATGTGAGCCATCGAATCAAAGTCGGGTGGATGAAGTGGCGCCAAGCTTCCGGCGTCCTCTGCGACAAGAGAGTACCACAGAAGCTAAAAGGCAGGTTCTATAGGACGGCAATTAGACCTGCGATGTTGTATGGCGCAGAATGTTGGCCAACTAAAAGGCAACATGTCCAACGGTTGAGTGTAGCGGAGATGCGCATGCTGAGATGGATGTGTGGCCACACAAGAAAGGATCGGGTTCGGAATGAGGACATACGTGATAGAGTTGGTGTAGCACCAATTGAAGAGAAGCTTGTCCAACATCGTTTGAGATGGTTTGGGCATATACAACGTAGGCCCTCAGAAGCGCCTGTACATAGCGGAAGAATAAAGCGTGCGGATAATGTCAAGAGAGGTCGAGGTAGACCAAACTTGACATGGGAGGAGTCTGTAAAGAGGGATCTGAAAGACTGGAATATCACCAAAGAACTAGCCATGGACAGAGGTGCGTGGAAGTTAGCTATCCACGTGCCAGAGCCATGACTAGACTTGCAAGATCTTATGGGTTTCATCTCTAGCCTACCCCAACTTGTTTGGGACTGAAAGGCTTTGTTGTTGTTGTTGTTGTTGTTGGCCTGGTTGTCGTAACACAACTGTATTGTGTCTTATGAACTGATATGTCATACTTTGAAATGCGATAGGCCAATTTTGTTTCACTATAGATCGTTTCTCAGCACAGGATCTTAACCAGATTTGGACATCTGTAGGTGTGGGACTTGATAAAACTTGGAGACCATCTCAGTGAAAGGGAGGATGTCGATCCCTGTAGGATTGGGATTACCGGTGAATCACTTGGAGGTATTGTATATCATGATGCAACTTTATATTGAATTAGTGTATGGAGTATGGAATTCAATCACTTCAACTAACTTTAACGGAATACAGGAATGCACACATGGTTTGCTGCTTTTGTAGATACACGGTACAGTGTCATTGTTCCTATAATTGGTGTTCAGGTACAATTATTCTACATAAATTTATAGACATGGATACTGCACACAGTTTTCTGATTTGCTCTGTGTAAAGCTACTCTTTATGATTACTTTAGGGATTTCAATGGGCCATAGATAATAACAAGTGGCAAGCTAGAGTTGATAGCATCAAGCCTCTATTTGAAGGTGAGACTCCATGCATGATCTCTTGTATCATCTATTTGAAAGTTGGGGCCTGTGTCATTGGAATAATATATTATGGTTTAAATATATTATATTAATTCAGGACATTTGTATGTGAATATTTATTTTATTTTGCTATTTTTGCCTCCCGTAGAAGCAAGAATTGGTTTAGGAAAGCATGAAATAGATACAGAGGTCATTGAAAAGGTGAGCATTTGATTTATTTGACTCTTTATTTCTGACGAGTTGTGAAATTTTACAATTGTGTGCTAACATATTTTTACCAGGTTTGGGAAAAAATAGCACCTGGTCTGGACTCACAATTTGATGCACCGTATTCAGTTCCTTTGATTGCGCCGCGGCCGCTGCTCCTTTTAAATGGTAAGTCAAACATATTTCTTACCGAATGCTTTTGTTTGTCCAGTACTAAAAAGAAAACCTCAACCCAAGGGGGGAGACATCCCGAAGGCATTGCATTAAGGTCGAGAAAAGGCCCCAAAAGCCGGCTACAACCTGCACGCTATCGCTGAGCGACCGCTCCACGACCACAGGGAACACACAACGAGGGGCCTTTTTTTGCGAGAACTAGGGTTTGAATCCTGGTTGGTAGCCTCACACCTGGAGGTCTTACCACCGTGATATTCGCACGTTCTCACCTTGTTCCATAAGTAATAAACTAGTCCTCACCTTTTCGTTCATGTATCAGCACATGCATGTGTAAGGGTTGGAACATTTAATCTGCATTATGCTTGGGTTATGTGGTTGGGCCAGAACTATTATTAGCACTTGGCCCAAAAAAAGTAACATAACTTAGTTTAATAGTTAGTACATGTCCTGATGCTTGAGCTTCATTTACCATGAAGGTGCTGAAGACCCTCGTTGCCCAATTGCTGGTTTAACAGAACCCAATTCAAGAGCTGCTAAGGCTTATGGAGAATCTGGTTCTGCTGAGAAGTTCATGGTAGCGTGCACACACACTGTCTCTTCCTCCTTTATTTTGAGATCACTCTTATTAATTTGGATGCACAAAGATGTAATTTGGATTCGAAATAATAATCTAAAATAATTTTAATCTTGAAGTATGCTTTGGGGCTAGAACAAGCCGTTGTAATAGACTTAATTTGAGCCCACAATAAAAGCTATTCAGGAGAAGGTTATATACTATAATATGTTCTCCCAGTAAAGCTCTATTGCATGGAATTTATATATTCGCTGCATTACAAGCAGGAATGTCAGTGCTTGTTCTACCAAGAAAACCAAGCCTTTTGGGCACTTTATATATTTATGCATGCAAGTCAGCATATTCTTAGAACTGATTATTAATGTTAACTGACAGAGAAGTAGCACTGACCGCTAGCTATGTCTGGACCGCTAGCAGTTTTAGGAACCCTTACTGGAGATCTGAACTGATGTGTATGTTTTCATCTTCAAGACTTAGATTCTATCCTTGTTGAATGCTGAATCGTGGGGGACTACAGTTTTTAGGTGCCATACTAGGAGGGGTGGGGGTTTGATACTTGAAGAATGTAGCTATCATTGTCCCTGATGGTGTTTATTAGTGTGGTGTTTTTTCTCTTGTATTGTTGCATGTTACCCTTGCAACTCTCCCTTTACTTTGTTTTATTTTCCTGTTATTTTTTCTTCGTCTCCCCAGAGACCCATATCTGATAGTGTTGACTGGAATTTTAAACAAATCTAACTCTGGTTTTGTCCCTAAAAGATGAACTTTGACTTTTTGGGTTGCTAATATTTAATCTCTACTATTCAGTTCATTGCAG
This sequence comes from Phragmites australis, assembly GCF_958298935.1. Classification (NCBI taxonomy): domain Eukaryota; kingdom Viridiplantae; phylum Streptophyta; class Magnoliopsida; order Poales; family Poaceae; genus Phragmites; species Phragmites australis. The sequence continues at coordinate 32,564,210 of NC_084930.1, read as the reverse complement.
AACCTGGAATCGGCCACCAAATGACAGCAAAGATGGTGAAGGAAGCGAGCGATTGGTTTGATCGCTTTCTCTAGCGAGGACTGTATGAATGGTCAAACCAATTGTCAGCCCAACTTTTGCCATACTTCATGAAGGGAAGGACAATAATATGCTCTAATAAATTCCGTCTTTTTCGATCGCATTTTGTCGTATGTGATTGGAATCAATATAATCCAGTTTCAATAATATCACTTAGTTTGTACTCTGGTACTCTGTAAGCCTTTATAATTGTCAGCCGAAAGAAATGAAAAAAGAGGGGTGCCAACACATTTCATTTATTAATTGGACAGAGGTTGAGGTGAAGTATCTATCTGTCAAGGTTTCCGGCGAAGATGACCACCCATTCCTGTTGTGCAAGGGAAAATTGTCAATGACTGAAGTGCCACCAGGGCAAATCCAACAACTACAGAAATTCTGTTGGTATGTACATCAAACCAATGGCTGTTAGAGATGTTCTACCGATCTTAGTCGATACGCAGATACTACAATTGTGTGTCCGTATGGAACTCGTCCATATTTCGGACATGACAACCACGCCAATCATGTCCACGTAATTTTTTTGTCACACCTTACAATCGCCAAAAAAATAAAAAGGTGTCATGTCGTTAAGACAGTGTCATAGTGATAGTTTAACAATTTTTTCGAGCTCCATGATGCTCCAAACGCTCTCCCTCCACGTATTATGAGCAAAGCAATTTGCAGAGGGGAATTCAGAACGGTTGATGGAGGAGTTGGGACGTCAGTCTCACCGATTCTTCTTCTCTGCAGTTGGCGATGTGTCATTCTGAAGCTTGAAAGTCTCCGGGCAACGGCCGGCTTCATATACTGCAAGTTCGTTGCTAGGTCATTTTCGGGCTATTCTAAACTATTTCAGCACGAACGATTATTCTCTGGTGTTTATAGTTTATGGTCCAGTATATATGTTGTCTCATCTCTCTTCAACTAACCATAACTCACCGGTAGTTTTCATATTAGATGACGGTTCATAAGACAATCGAAAATCCTTGAAGATACAATTAATTACGGTTGTGAGATTCTTTTTAAGGCATTTATGGCTATGGTATTTGGCCATGATGCATATATTTCGACGTAGGTGAACAGTTCTTGAGATAGGACTTCACAAAAAATGACAAAAATATCAACAAAAATATTGGCAGGTGAGCGTGGTTCAACGTTAGGCACAACAATGAGGCAAATTCTAGCCCACCTAATATTTTGGGCACGGTCCGTCTCCACCATCGATCCACTGCCCTATTTTCTAGTCCGAACATCTGTATTTTACCACATCAACAATATTCCTTATCAGTCAGTAATATGTGCTGCAGTTAGCTAACTGCATTGGTAACTAATGAAAATTGTGCTAGGTACCGATCTCTCCAAACGAGGCAGTACTAGGCATCGATAATTATCTTGCGCATGAAATTGTTCTTCTTTTTCCTTTGTCTTTAATTTGTTGCTCTCCTTTTAATTTACTCTTCCACAGTGTTTGACTGGTGCAGAGAAAGTCACATATATTAAAAAAAAAGACGAAAAAAGTAATCTAGAGTAGAGGGGTAAGCAAATGGACGAAGAGGATATGGCACCGGCAAAGACACAGGCTGCCACGACCGACACAGGGCGATGGCGTCGCTTTACCAAAAGCCAATCAAACCAGGTAAGGTAGACTAGTATGCTATTTTGCACTCTCAAAAGTTACGGTTTATATGAAAAGTGGGTGTTGAATTGTTTCTGATTTGTAGTGTATTCGGAGGGTTGTGGTAGAATCGAGTTTGAGAGAAGTGGATCAGAAACAGATTGTTTGGGGGCTTAAAACACTTTTTCTAGAGAGAAGTCGCTGATAAACTGTTCTAAATAGAAAACCGTTGATAAACTGTTACAAACAGGACTATTAGATCAATGGATCGATGGAGGCTCGTTGATCCTACAGATTTCATCTCGTGTTAACGGCAGTGGCGACGTTACGTTGTAATTTGGTGATGCACATGCGTCAGGATGAATCTAAATGTTACTACTAACGAACATATTTACCATATAATACTTTGAAATTACATGAGTTGCTCAATGCACGATGAATTAGTGCACCACCATCGTTTTGTCGTAAAGTTCGCTACTGGTTAACGGTTCGTTGCTTGCTAGAAACGTCAGGACCGGGAGACGATTGTTCATACCTTTTGCAACGAGTTAATAGAAGTTGCAAGACGCAATAAAAATATAGGCAATTCTTACAAATAAGCATCATTTATGTGTGTTGTCTATTCGTGCAAGTAACCTGAGCGGTAGAAGTCATATGTTCAAATATCCTTTTAATTGAGATTGTCCAACTTGTCAGCTTCACAAGAAAACAAAAAATAACGATTAGTGACAATCTCCATCATTTCGAATCTTTTTCGCGTCCGATCACCAATCATGCCACGAAACCACTCGCGTATATTTTTTTCTCAAATACACAAAGAAAAATAACGGTTTTGCAAGAAAATTGCTCTTGTACGGTGAATGACAACCCTAACTCGTCGAGAAAATCACGCAAATTGCTCACGCACGTTCGTGCTCAACGAACCGCCCTTGTAGATCTTTTTTTCTCTAAAGAAAATTCACAATCGACAGTGAAATTATTAATTTAGGTGGTTTATTTCGTTTAATTAAAGAATAGATGGCGTAGGCAGTGCTGGCTAAATCCAAATTGGCATCAGAATGTATCCCATTAATAGCTAGGGCAAAATGCTGCACGTCTACACCTCATAACAAGAGATGCAAAGCAAGGGCAACCGTGCTCAGCACCTGTACATGAGCTATTTACTGCAAGTGCACTCCAAAAGTTATCAAGAAGACAACACCATCACGAGAAGCGGACTTCTCCATGTTTCTATATAATTTAAAGTGTTTTCAAAAAAATAGTAAACAAATTTTGTATTTTAAATAGTTTTTGAGCAGCTAATCACAATCTCATCTCGACTCAGCTGAACCGAGTAATGAAGTAGACTGTTAAGAAATATAGAATGTACAAGCTCTATGAATCATATTTTGATGCGGTGGAAACATGAATGTAAGATTTTATCCATCAGATTTCAAATCCTAATATCTATTATTTATGTATATATCAATTCTTTTAGTTATATATATCTGTAAAAGCATGATAGGTGCGCTTTCATCAGGTATGTGTGCGTGTGGTAAAAAAAGAAAAAGAAAGAAAGCATAAACTCTGCGGCCCCACACACATTCCCCCGTCGCCGCCGACACTCCAGTAACCCGCGCACCCCGGATGGCGTGCTCCCCTAACAACTCATCCCATCCCGTGCTCCCTCCCTCACCGCCATACACGACCCCGGCGCCTCTTCTCCGCCACGCGTCCAGTTTCTATCGGTCCGCACGACGACGGCGCGACGGCGCTTGACGCAGCGGATCCCGCTGAGGTTGCCCCTGGACTTTCTGCTGCGTTACTGCTCGCGCTCGCTCTTCCTCTCCCTCTCCGCCTCTTTTAGTGCTGCGGCCTGCGGCCCAGACAGAGGGCAGGGTGCGCGTCTACTCCAGTGCTTCGCGATCATCACCGCCACCGCCACGCGCGCTGCTCGTCCGTCCGCCTCACGCTTCCGTCGCCCGCAGGTGCGTACGGGTTCGCCAGATCGCCGCAAACCTTCCGTCTTTGCACGAGCTGGTGGTGCTCTTGGATCGAAGAACCCTGCAAAAACCGCGCCTTTTCTCGTGGATTTGATCGGGTGGTAAATTATTGGTTTCTTGGTTTTGGTTTGAGCAGGAAGGGATTGAAGTGGTGGAGATGATGCACGCCAAGTCGGAGTCGGACGTGACGAGCCTGGCGGCGTCGTCGCCGCCGCGGTCGCCGAGGCGGGGGGCCAACAACTACTACGTGCAGAGCCCGTCGCGGGAGTCGCACGACGGCGGGTACAAGTCCTCGTCGATGCAGGCCACGCCGGTGTACAACAGTCCCAACGAGTCGCCGTCGCACCCCTCCTTCGGCCGCCACTCCCGCTCCTCCTCCGTCAGCCGTTTCTCTGGCAACCTCCGCAAGGGCGGCGCCGGCGCCGGTGCCGGCGGGGAGCGGAAGGGGCTCAACGAGAAGGGCTGGCCCGAGTGCAACGTCATCGAGGAGGAGGGGCCCTACGAGGACCTCGCCGGCGACAGCGGCCTCTCCCGCCGCTGCCAGATCATACTGGGGTTCCTCACCTTCGTCCTGCTCTTCGCCGTCTTCTGCCTCATCATCTGGGGCGCCGCAAGGCCGTACGAGCCCGAGGTCATCGTCAAGGTATACCACCATCTGTTCATCCATGGAGCATTGGAGCTTGAGCTTAATTTGCTTCTTGAGCAGCAGATGGAATACCTGTTCCTCTTTGTTGGTTTCTTATCCAATCCATATTTGTGGATTGAAAGGTTGCTGATTAACCTTTAAATTGAGTAATTAACCGTTTATTACTAAATTGACGTATGTCTCATAGTCCCCAATGGTAGGTGAGAAGGATTACATCGACGAATTGGCTGGTTGGTTTAGTTAGACAGTGATATGTTGGAAATTAATGAGGAATAAGCAAAGAATGTAAATTGGGATTTAACTATTGCAAGTTGGGTGGTTTTGATTTTGTTGTTATGTGATTACATGCGGTTGTAAGTAAATGGGTAAAATGGGACCCTTAAAGTTTACAGTAGCGGAGAAGGTTTGGTTAGATCAGGTTGGTTGAAGACTTGAAGTTACGGAAGGTCCAATTGATGCTTCTTTTGATTGAATCATAACCAAGTTAAATTTGTTCTTACTATTTCTCGTTACTTCTTCTGAAGAAGAGACCTAGAGTTACTTATGTAGAATCAGAAATGAAAATCTGATAGCTAGGTCTAAAATAAAGGACTGTGTACTTGTGTAGTGAACAAAAGTCAAAACAACAGTACTAGCTTCATTTTATTGCACATTGCCACATTGGTAATGAGTTACTACCTCTGATCCCTAATATAAGTCCATTTAAGATTGTCCTAAGTCAAACCTTTTGAGTTTTGATCGTCAATTAGTAAAAATACTTTCATAGTATATAACTTTATATTAAAATAATATATTTTATATAGATACTGCTAGTCAAAGTGTTATATTGGAGACCGTGTCGATGTCCTAAAGGACTTATATTTGGGATCAGAGGAAGTAATAAACAATTAAAAGAGAAACAATAAAAAAACAATGACCAAAAATATTTTTTTTGTTCTGTTTCTGATTGGGATGTTGCTGGCTGGCACTGCATTTAGCATGCTGACTTTTTGGTTTACATTTCTTAACCACTGCGTACTTTATCATCATATACGATATTTCTAAATTAATTAATATGCATTTATGATCTGCACTAGTTTGGCATGGTAAACTTCTTTTTCCCAGATCTGAATCTGCTGCTTGTCTCAAATCTGTCCTAACCATGAAGATTGTTTACTTTGTTTTGCTCAGAGCTTGGTGATGGATGACTTCTATGCTGGTGAGGGTACAGACCATAGTGGGGTTCCAACCAAATTGGTCACGGTGAACTGTTCTCTGCATATAGCTGTGTACAACCCTGCTACAATGTTTGGAATTCATGTTACTTCTGGCCCCATCCATATGCTCTATTCAGATATATCAATCGGGGTTGGACAGGTATATATATCATCTGTCCTTGCCTACTTATAACTACATTAATGTTGTCTACATAGTATTTTACGCTGCTGCACCAATTCGCACCAAGAATGTAAACTGCATGAATAACTGGATGTCCTCTTTGTCCCTACGTTTCACTTCACCATTCGAGCAAAGACTGAATTAGTGAAAGAGCGAAACATCTTTTCATGTGCTTGACCTTATATCCATATCTTTTCTCCAACTATTGTGTCAATGGTCCTAGAAGGTTCAACCAGGCAATGCAGAATGTTCCCAGATTCAATCAGATACAACGCATAATTCAAAGGGTAAACAAGGGGAATGTATTAATGGCCTGATGGGTTGAAATTTAGTACGAGACAACAAAATAGTGTCAAAGCTAGAGATACTTGAGAATACAACAACTCAAAATGGTCTGGCAAATCAGCATATATTGCTACCTGAATTCATGCTTATTTTTCAAATTTCATCGTATGTGTGCATGCATGTTCCTCCATGTTAATGGCTTGCGAATTCAGAATCCCTGGTCACTTCCAGAATGACACAATACTTGAACTTAATACCTCCTGCTATAATCACAGGTTCGCAGGTACTACCAACCGAGGAAGAGCCACCGGGTTGTGACGGCGGTCATCCGCGGCGAGAAGGTGCCCCTCTACGGCGCAGGTGGCGGGCTAATGCTGTCGAGCGCGGGCGGGTCGGTGCCGCTGACGCTGGACTTCGACCTGACCTCCCGGGGCTATGTCATCGGCAAGCTGGTGCGGGTGACGCACAAGGTGCACGTGACGTGCCCCGTCGTGGTCGATGCCAAGAAGACGAAGCCGATCAGGTTCTCCAAGAAGGCCTGCGCCGTGTACAAGGTCTGAAAGCCAGCCTTTTAGGTTGTTCATAGCCCTGAATTTGTGATCAACGAGTCAGCCTGTTCCTGCGAATGTCTGTATTTAGTTATTGTGTTGATACTGAAGACAATAAGCACACATATGGTTTGTCTGAGCTTCGATTTTGTCGATAAATCGCGTTCTACGGTAATGTTTGTTTTTATTTTTTCCTTTTCTTTTTCAGAGATGTTGCACCTAAGTGTGATGTTAGAGATGGTTGTAGGATCATCCTATCTGCAATTTCACATCTGGAGCCACTGCATTATGTTTCGAGAGAACATCAAACAGCACAATTCATCAATTTTCAGCAGAGTAATGTTACATCTGCAAAAACTTTTACAAAAATTCTACTTACATGTTAACGTGGATAACAACAATCGCACGTGCTGATTTGCACTTACTGATTGTAAGCTTTCACGCGGCGAAGCATGCATAGTTGTTATCCATGTCAGCATGTAATTAAAACTCTTTTTAGGTGTAGCATTACTCTTTCCAGCAAGAAAAGAAAGAAATGGCAAGGGCTCGCTTAGAGTGGGACAAATTTCATAAGATATTCGTGGAAATTCTATTGTTCATCGTGGATTTTTGACCAAACGTTTAAAACGAAGAAAACAATTTGATTTGGATCCAAATCCAAATCCGTTTGACTTTGCGGTCGAAGCTGACTACCTCGCTCTAATCACATGCGGATGTGGCTCCGTACCCAGCCCATGTGCCCCTCCGCTCCCCCGACGCGGCCGACACGTCTTCCACAACCGTCCCCCCACTGACAGGTGGGCCCATAATTCTTTTGGCCCCACTGACAGGTGGGCCCATATTTCTTTTGGCTCCACACGTCATGGACTGAACTCCCCCCTCGTGCAGTTGTGCTCGCGGCGCTGCGTTCGCATTGCCGTTTGGACACTCGAGCTTGCCATTACGGCACCACATCGCGCAATCGTGCCCCCCTGATCTCTTCGATCTCCTCGTGGCGGTGGCGGTGGCGCGTGGTGCGGGCGAGCTCTGCTAGATCTCGGGGGAGACGGACCCGCGGTGCTGCGCATTTGATCGAGCAGAGCACGATGAGGGCGCGGTGGCTTCTCGCGGCGGCGGCCCTGCTGGTCATGGCGGTAGCCCTGTCGGCGGCGCGGCTGGACCTCGACGACGACGGAGACGACTCGGACGTGCTGGACGAGCTGCTGGCCATCGACGAGGAGGCGGAGCGGGGCGGGCTGGAGGCGGACGGCGAGGGCGCTGAGGCGGTGCGGCGGGTGCAGTCGATGGTGCTGGTGCTTGACAACGACAGCGCGCGGCGTGCCGTGGAGAACTACGCTGAGCTGCTGCTCCTGGGGTACGCGCCCTGGTGCGAGCGTAGCGCAAAGCTCATGCCGCGGTTCGCCGAGGCCGCGGCGGCGCTGCGCGCGATGGGCAGCGCCGTCGCATTCGCCAAGCTCGACGGGGAGCGGTACCCCAAGGCCGCGGCCGCCGTCGGGGTCAAGGGGTTCCCCACCGTGCTCCTCTTCGTCAACGGCACCGAGCACGCCTACACTGGCCTCCACACCAAGTGAGGACGCTGGTTGCTCTTTCTGTTTCGTTGTCATAGGAGTTGCCTTTCATGTGCTCGACGAATTGACTGGGAATTATGTGTCTCTCTTGTTGATAGGGACGCGATAGTTACTTGGGTAAGAAAGAAGACTGGTGCGCCGGTCATTAGGCTGCAGTCGAGGGATTCGGCTGAGGAGTTCCTGAAAAAGGATCAGACTTTTGTTATTGGTCTATTCAAGAATTATGAGGTACGTGAAATTCTGGATGTGAACAAATGTGTAATTTTCAGGTTTTTCTTTGCTCCGAAAATTAAAAGTTGAGGGTTAAATTTATGCATTTGTTTGATTTTTGTTTATCCATATCGGTTTTTTTTTTTGTGACAGGGAGCAGAATACCAAGAATTTGTGAAGGCAGCAACCACAGATAATGAAGTACAGTTTGTAGAAACCAATGATAGGAGTGTTGCCAAAATTCTTTTTCTAGGTATTACATCTGACGAGCAATTCCTGGGCCTTGTTAAAAGTGAACCCGAGAAGTTCGAAAAGTTTGGTAAGTATCTTCTGCATATATTTGGAGGCACCTTATGTTCCTTTTACATTCTTGTGTTGTGAATCATGAATCGTTGAGTAAGATTTTCAGCATGTTATAACAATTCTGGCTTCCATAATTCCAAAAGTAACAATTTATCTTGCTCACTTTTAGGGGAAGTACCGAAACACTTCCTAAACAATCTATAAATTTTCCAAATATTCTCGTCTAATTTACGAAAAATAAAACCTGCTAAAGGAAAGCCACCGAATACTGAAAGAAAAATGCTGGGTTAAGTTTCAATTCTTGTTTCATGCAGTAACTCATACAATGGCATTTTGCAGATGGGGCATTTGAAGAAAAGGCAATTTTGCGGTTTGTGGAACTAAACAAGTTCCCCCTAATTACTATGTTCACTGAGCTCAATTCGGCTAAAGTCTATTCAAGCCCTATTAAGCTGCAGGTTGGCACTCTCTGCCTTTTCTAGCATACTTTGTCGATCAATCAAATATTTAAGATCCAAGGGGTGCCAAAATTTACTAAACAGCACCAGCTATTATATTTCATTCAACTGCAATAAGACATTTAACTGTATAATGACTCAGGGAAAATTATATTAGACTTGTGATCCTTATGTATGGACAATTGAATATACTCTCTTGCAAATTTGTTCTAGGTCTTCACCTTTTCAGAGGCTTATGATTTTGAAGATCTTGAATCCATGCTTGAAGAAATCGCCAGAACATTCAAGACAAAGGTGCTCACTTCCTAAAAAAACACATATAGATGGGTTTCTTTTGTTCCTGACCATATTAACATCACCTGAATGGCTGTTTTCTCTAAGCTTGTTTTCGCCATGGTATTGCAGATAATGTTTATATATGTGGACACTGCTGAAGAAAACCTTGCAAAACCATTCCTCACTCTTTATGGCCTTGAATCGGAAAAAAAGCCTACTGTAAGTCTCATATTGGAACCGCATTTTACCCTTTATATCCCTTTCCCAGTAAATGCAGGGGTGCACATGTGCTCTACTGCTCATGTGTTATGACTGGGTATGGGATGAATCTGTGGATGAAGTAGGAGGGAGTCGAATCAGTTACCAACTTAGATCATTGTTTCCTTTACGATAAGAACCATTATCATAATCAGTCTGGGGACATGAGTCAGCCATGCTCCAAATCTTTATTTCTCTGTTGTTTAACACCATAGGCTTTTTGCTAAATTTAAAAATTTCACCAGGTTACAGCATTTGATACAAGCAATGGAGCCAAATATCTGATGGAGGCAGATATTAACGCAAAGAACCTACGGGTATTGAGATATTTATTTTGATATTGTGTTATATCACTTGAGGCAGTTACTTAATTGTATTATGCACTGGACAACAGGAGTTCTGCTTAGGTCTTCTGGATGGCACACTCCCTCCATACCACAAATCAGAACCAGTGCCGCAAGAAGTAAGCTTTAATTTTTGCTAAATTCTGTATCTTTTTTTTAATGTGTATGTATCAGGATTTTAATTCCCTAAGCATTCTAACTTCGAAATAATTACAGGCTCAGGGCACAGCATCTATAACTTTACTTTTGAGTTTTGACATATATATAGTTTAACATTTCTCCATAATAATCTCCTATTGGCCGTTGAGGGAAATTAGCATAGTGAACTGCAAGGATGTTTAAACTAGGAAATGACATCCAATGAGGAGCTCAAAAGTGTGGGGTGTGTGGAAACCACTTCTCATTGAGAAGTTGATGATAAAACTTGCATGACGTTGCTACTTAGCCATTTATTTTGAAATGTTTTGGGTATTTTCTTTGTGAATTTTGTGTAACCAGTATGTTTGACCCAACATTGTGCAGAAGGGACTTGTTGAAAAGGTTGTTGGGCGTACATTTGAATCTTCTGTGCTGGAAAATCCTCAAAATGTCTTCCTTGAGGTATATGAAGTTATTTATTTGTTATCTCTTTTATTCTCCAAAGTTATCCTTTCTCATTTTCAGTTTATCATATTTTTATTCTTTAAATGATTTTACACTTCTTTGTACCTTATAAAATGAAGGTTTATACACCTTGGTGTCTTGATTGTGAAGCAATAAGTAAAAATGTTGAGAAGTTGGCCAAGCAATTCAGTGGTTTGGACAACCTTAAATTTGCACGCATAGATGCTTCTGTGAATGAACATCCCAAATTGCAGGTGAGTCAATCTTTGCATTACTATGATCTGCAAAAGGCAAAGAGATATGGAATAATTCAGAACTTTTATATCATGTTCATTCATTACACGTTGCAGACTTGTAGTGCAGTTTTCTTTATTTATATTGGAATTCTGTCCTTGAAGTTGCTTATCAAAGATAATATTTTTTTATTTGAAATACTTCCTGAGGCTTTAAATTAGATGGCTGTAAGGTTACTCTGCACGCTGTCCACACACGCACGGACACCTCCCACACTCCACGCACGCAGGCACACCACCCGCACTACACACATTCACACAGATGTTCATCCTTGTTCACCACAGATGCTCTGCATTCACTGCCATTATGACTGCACATGTTAACTACTCCCCCCCCCCCCCCCCTTCTCAAAGGTGCTTTTAACGTACTGTTGAAAAAACAGCTTAAATATGGTAGGAAATAACCAACCTTACTAGTGCTCGTTCATTAAAAGCTAAACCAAAGATGAGGCCTCCCCAGATGCCCAATCGGTACTGCGGAACATCAGGGAAGATGCCAAGCTCTGGTGCATGGCAGGAGCTAATTGGGTTGAGCTTGGTCTGGCCGTCGTTGGTTTGACGCGTGGCCCTTTTATCCTGTTTTGTCTGTGGTCGTCTTTGTGATTTGGCCGTGGCCCTTATGTTTGTCTGAAGTCCTTGTCAGCGTAATATGTCCGTGTGCGTTTGCGTGCGTCTTTTGGGTGGGTTTGGGATGAAGCTTAGCCTTTTTTTTCTACCTATAATGCAATGACGTCCAATTCTCCTGCGTATTTGAAAAAAAAAATGTAAACTTTTATTTCGATGTACTTTGCTTTGGCTACCGTGATCATTTGTTTGGTGCGGTACCGCATCAAGGTACAACTTTGCCTTACAGTTGTCCATGCTTCCATGTAGGTAAATAATTACCCAACACTCTTCCTTTATCCTGCTGAAGACAAAAGCATACCGGTATGTCTACTGAAACAAATGCAAACATGCTGCAAGCTATTCTTTTCGCCACATTTAACGACCCGCTGTTGCAATGTCTTTTGAAATGCAGATCAAACTTTCGAAGAAATCAAGTGTCAAGGACATGGCGAAACTCATCAAGAAGAAGCTGCAAATCTCAGACGACAAAACAGTAGCGGCTACTGACAATGCCCCAGCTGCCGACAGTCTCAAGGATGAGCTATAGCCTAGTAGACTGTTCCCGAGCCTTTGAGCATGGTGGGGGTCCAATTGGAGGAAAATTGCAGCATGCTTGAGTTGCTAGAATGTCATAACAGAACTTGCTTGGTTTGGGTGTTGTAACTTAAAGGTGACAACAGACAAGGAAATATAATAGGTAAAAGATCAAAGGACATGTAAATCAAATTTAATGGCTTTCATATATGGAACACCCAGGTTATACTTCCGAGGTCAAAATCAGTTGTTCTATCAATATGATGCTATCGAGCTGTGCCATAAGTCGTTTTGCATGATCGTACCAAGGTTAGCCTGCCAGAGTGCCGCCTACAGGCTCGGCAAAAGAATAAATAAAAATGCAATATAATAAAAAAAATGACTATTGACAATAATAATACCTTGAATTACAAATATTATTATACAAATAAGAAGTAATAATTTTTAATTATTGAGTCGTAGGGCTTTCCCTCCTTCGGAAAGGAGGAGCCCTTCCAAAAATTCTCAGTGGCCCGGGAGGGTTTGGAAATAGTTTTCAACAAGCAATTAACGCGTCTCGGTATTACTGAAGCGCACCGGGTTATTCTCGGTGCTTAAAACTATTATTGTACCAGTATCTGAATCAGTCGCTGGTAAATAAGAGTCTTATAATATCATTTTCATAAGGCAAGTTTGTGAAACAACATATCATCGTTAGTAAATAAAGGGGGTTTCAGCCATGGTGGAAGGTTAACAGAGCCCAAATTTTAGGGTTGCCGGGCACCCCATCCACGACAACTCACAGCACACTGCCGGTCCTATTTCCAAAAACAGGCATACCTTGCTCACTCATTTTACAAGGAAACGCACACAATCCATGCTAGTTGTTGTGATCGAATCATATTTCGTTCATGACCGCGAACACGGCTATTCGAATAGTTTAACCTCTATATAGTGGTACACTTTACCCACAAGCTGAGTTTGGTAACATACCACCGTTGTAGCAGTGCGACTCAACAAAGTCATTACCCACCACAGCATAATCTCACTAGTCGCCTACAGGAGCTGACCAGAGGTTCCTGACCTTTAACTAGGCCTCCAACTGGGTTGCCAAGCCTGCACCGCTTGCACTTGTCCGTGGTTTCCTGTAACACACCTACCTCCGGACGACAGTACACTAGCTGGCGGGGTTTAGGCTAAGTTCTGCCCATACAGGGGTCATGTGGATGTGCTGTGAAGACTAGGTAGCATATCACATCAACTCGGTCCTTATGCAAAACAGGGCAAACATCTCCTCATGAAACCTGCCATACAGACAGCACTCCTTACGAAGCTTGCCACACATGCAACACTTCAACTCCCAAGGCATCCCCACGGAACCCTGATCTGCCCCAACTCTAACCGGTTCTCATTTGTTATCATCATCCGACAAGTTATTCCATCCCACAACTCACGCAACCCAATCACCAAGTTTTACACAGTTCGCAAAACTTATTGTTCACGAATATTGATTATGATGTCGATGGTTGGATGAGATGTGAGGATGAGACGAGATACGAGCGGTGTTAGGGGTGTCTTCTGCCGTGGAGGAGTTCCTCGGGATACTTTGGGAGAGGAGCCGGCACCATAGACCGCTTTGCATCGGTTAAGCACCGTCCGTCGGTGCAGTTGGCTCTAGCACTTTCCGTACTTACTATATGTCGTATATAGGAACGATAAGCCGAATACCTTTGTAGCTATGACCTTTTGGCGTGCGAGTCAATGATGTGAGTGGGCGACCTTATAGGGATATCCAGTTTGCTCCAGGAGTAGTTTTGGATGACCCCCGCACCTATCAGCGCATGATCAAACGATTGGGGCTTATTGAGAAAGGTTGACATGAGTACCCCTCGCGTGGGCCTGTGTAGACACATGAGCCGTATGGTTCTCGGGTCGTGTAGGTAAAGGAGTACCCTCTGTAGGGTGTAAAAATAATTTGAATTGCCATGCTCTCGGTCATGAGCATGCTTCTGTCTATTTGTATCAGTTATAGAGTGATGAATGTGAGATGGTGGTATGGATGGTATGTTGGGTACTATTGATGGCTGACTATTGATGTATTATTATGGTTCCATTTATACTCATGTTCAGGTTGATAGTTACAGCTTTGGAAGGGTATGTTGGTTATATTTAGATGTTCACACACATATGTGTCTAGGTTGCGTAATAAATCTTATAGTCTTTTTCTTTGCTAATGGCCTAATGCATAATCCTTGGAGTCAGATTATTTATATGGATCCTATATATATTAAGTCTTGCGAGTACCTTTGTACTCAGCTGCTCTACATGTTTTGTAGGTGAGGAAGAGGCGGTGTATGGCTACTTCACCTCCGCCGATGCTAGCGGTGGGAATGAGTAGGCAATTACTCAGAGGTCACGCTTTTGGGGTGAAGCCTAAGGTCATATGGCTTCAGTGCTTTACTCTTCTTTTGCTGTCTTTAGCTTTTATTTTCGCTGCGTAGTTTCTTTTTTAGCTAAGAGTTGATCAGTTTTAGAATCCTCCTAGATCCTTTTTGTTGTTTGTAATATGATTTAATTATTTGCTCTTTATTAAGTTTTGTTATGATTGCTTATGTTGGAAAGGTATGTGTTCCGACCTTAGGCACAAAACACGTGTCGAGACTATCAAGATGATATTCTGGTTAATTGTTAAAGTCATGATTATGTAAATGATCGATTTGATGATTAATTAGAATATTATTTAGACGGTTCCCCCATAGTATCATATCAATAAGGCCATGAAGGATGTTGTGACTCAATGAGTGATCTCGTTTCGACGACGGTTTTATGTTGTCAAGTCAAGCAAGAAGTAATATGATGTGAAGTACATGAATAAGGGTTGCCCGTGGAGGGTCCACAGCTTCAAGTGGAAGTGGGTTGACTATTGGAAGATATCGATTGTGGTTGACCACACTTGCATGATGGACGAACTTGAGACTAGCCATAGCAACATCACCTCAGCCTTTGTCGTCAATGTGATATACGTCCAAATTGTGAACAACCCGAACTGCGAACTAGGGTCTATACTCAGACAAATTGAGGAGGAGTACAAGTACACTATCAGCTAAAATAAGGCATGGAGGGCAAAGAGGAAGGCAATTGGGATGAGGTTTGGGACCTACGAAGCGTCATATGAAAATCTACCATATTTGTTGCAGACCATTGCTCGAAGGAACTCGATGATGAATTATGATATTGATAAATACACATTGTTGTCCAAACCTGGCAAGTACATCATGAATCGATGCTTCTTCGCAATAGGGGCATGTGTCGAAGCTTTCAAGCATTGTCGGCCTATCCTGTGCTTTGATGACACTTTCCTTATCGGCAAGTTCAAGGGATAGATACTGACTGCTATTAGGGTTGATGGGAACAATCAAGTTCTACCGTTGGCCTTTGCATTTGTGAAAGTGAGAACACCAACAATTTGTATTGGTTCTTGCACCGTGTGAGGATGATAATTGTTGGTGCTAGGCAATCATGGAGTTGCAAAATGGAGCGGACGATAGCTTGATTGGACCTATGTGGCTAGATCTGCAAAGTAGGTGGTACATGAGGTATTTGGGTGCAAACTTATTTTGCCAATTTAAGAATAAGAACCTCATGAACATGTTCAAGAGACTGTGCGATCAGAACTAGCAGCGGAAGTTCGATGCTCTTTAGAAGACACTGGATAAGCTGGCAAAAAAGCAAACACATGAGCGCGTAGGAAGGCCCATGATGGGATTGGAGGACGTACCGGTACCTCTTGGGTCCCTGCCAAATGACAATGAAGTTGGTACTACGCGGAGGAGTGGGTCATCAATCAGGATTTAGCGAGTGGATTGAGAATGAGCTTAAGGAGAAGTGGGCTCTTCTCTACGACAGAAATGGGGCTAGGTACGGCATTATGACTACAAATTTAGCAGAGGTTTATAACTGGATGATGAAAGGTGTGAGGGAGTTGCCGCTGGTAGGGATTGTAGTGTTCATACTTCAAGGGACATGCAAATATTTTAGAAACCACTATGCAGCAGTGCACACAGCGCTGAATAATGCTAGTATGATTTATGGGACGAAGATAACTAAGTACATAAAAGATAAGGCTGGGAAGGTAAAGATGTATCGGGTAAAGATCATAGGAACTGCATAAACAAAAATACAAAATTCTATACAGGGACAAAGGAAGGAGAGAGGACAAGCGTGAGGGAGTTATCCATAAATGCACCATCTTCGATGACAAGTGCGTTTGCACCTGCTAAAAGCCGATGCTACTGCATAAGCTATGCTCACATGTGATTGCCGTGTGTGCTGTGATGGGGTTGAGAAGTCGGAGGTACGTCTTCGACTACTTCAAGAAGGAAGCTCTGTTCGACATCTAGAACCATGAGGTCTATGGTTTTGTGATTTATGGTTCTTTCACGAAGGAACCTGTGCCCGATGCTGTGTTCATACGTGATCTCGAAAAGATGAAGCAAAAGAAGGGGCAGTGCAGGACTACGATGCTCCGTAATGATATGGATGAAGGAGAAACTGGACGTCGCATGAAATGGTGCAGTAAGTGCAACGGAGCAAGACACACTTACAAGAAATGCACCGTTGGTATCCCAGATGTGAACCCCATGGAAGCAGGCCCTTCCGGGTCTGCTGCAGATGGGAGACATCCTCGTAGTCGTTGATCGTCGGCTTTGTCGGCTCATTGAGATTGATTAATATTGTAATTTATGGTGTGATGGATATCCATGTGCACACTATTGTACTTTACTGTGTTAGTACCGAGACGGTCACAATGTGCTAGGTTGTAACGTGTTATGTTATGATTTATTCATATATTTTTGTACAATTTGAACAATCTATTATACCATGTTATATGTTAGATGCTTACTTATTTGGTTCCTACAAATAAAGACCAGTTTAGACCAGGTCTATACCGGTCGACACTTCTTACTCTTTGTTTGTTTTGCATATAAAAATGTAAATAACTTGTGAACATACAGGTATGACACAATTGGAGCTACTCGACCCCCAGATCGACGTCAAGCACTGTTCGTACAGCATCGCGCTGCAAGCTGAGGACCTCCCGGTACTTCAAACTCATGTGCCAGATGAGATCATGAGGATTGACGAGCGCTGGATCCCGAGGTTTGTTAATTTTGAATTTATGGTTTCATACGGATTTAGACACGATATTGGTCGCTAACTGTAGTATGTTTGCATGTTGCGTGCTATTGGCTTACTTCCGCTATGTCGGCTTGTGGAGGTGGGCGCATTGGTGGAGGCCTTGGAGGCGGTGACGTGGTTTAGCTAGATAGGGCCCTCTTCGTAGCCCTTGTCAACAGGTGGTGTCCCGAGACACACACATTTCACCTCTCATGCGGCGAGATGGCGTCCACGCTCGAGGACGTCTCGTTATTGATGGGCCTACCTTGCGTGGGTGCCATTGTTGGGGCTAGGGACGTGGGTGTGGGCTGGCGGGATGAGATGTTGGGTCGCTTCTCCATCGTTGAACGAAGGGACGACGTAACCCCGTTCAGGCATTTTCCAGCGATCGTCGTTGAATGGAGGGACTGATGGTGTATGGACCAAGTGTAGGTATGTAATTTGGATATAGTGCATGTATTGGATGCCTTCCTGTAGCGCGCAATCACTATACTTTGAGTAGTCGGTAGCATGCGGTCACATCGCTCTGAAAAGGTGGCAGCGAGTGATTATGTCAATCTGAAATGCTGACAGCGAGGGGTCTCATCTCCCTGAAAAGGTGGTAGCGGGAGGTAACTTCAATCTGAGAAGCTGGTAGCATGATGCCACATAGGATTAAGAATTGTAGTAATGACATTGTAAGCAGTAACGTCTGAACATGTAATATATATAAAGTAGACATGTATGAATATGTAAGACTAGACGTGTCGTATATACCCTTAATCACGTAGCTGATGAAGGCAAATCATCGGAGGGAGATAGGAATATATGGGGTAAAAAGGTATGTACAATAAAGGCTGATGATAATTCATTCGAGTACGATTACATAACACAGTAACACTGTCATACGACACACACGTCGGAAAGTTACAATTTGATGTTTGCGATGTGAGAACTAAGTTGTATTTGTTATGTATTACTTATGTTTCTGATGTAAGGATTGTGCGATAATTTATGCGTATTAGTTGTGTTTGGTATTTGCAATTTTTAATGTGTGTTCGCATCGTTGGACGGAATTTATCATTTTACCGATACGTTTTTTCTAAACCCAATGCTTTTATATGATTCTCTGCCTTCCATGTAGAGGCAACAATAACTCCTTGTAGAATTTTTGCAGAATGAAATGATCACACTAAGCAACAGCTTTCACAGGGAATCTCTGTCAAGCATCAATGCCATAACTTTTCTAACTTTTACAGGGAATCCCATACTCCAGCCCCAGCCATGCCCATGCACTCAGTCCATACACCAGGCTCCAGCTACCATAAATAACCCTACCCTCAACCATGGATAGACCATTTCTTATTCAACTCTATCAATTGCAATATCTTCCTCAGCTCCACCAAGCCCACCCAAGAAATATTAGGGGCATTTCTAGGGGGTCAAACCATTAATGTACTTCTGTGACGACCCTTATAGGCTTCACGAGTCCCAGGACATTTCCTACACATATGACAAATGTTTCTTCATGTATGCTAACTACCAGCACGACCCGTCTCGATATGGACCGTATAAGTACCGACTAGTATAGCGATATAGATCACTCACGTGTCACTTTACATACAGTTTCATGCATTGTCTTACTAATCTTTCCTCTTGTTTCATTTGCCAGTCTCATTCACCTATTTGTGACTTTATAGAATGACTGGACATGGAATAAAATAAGCACCAGAAACGGTGGATTGACATAGAGATGCGGTGAAGGAGAGAAGCTTATGAATGTCGGGAGTACGAACAATAATAGGAGGAACTATAGCTGAAGCGTCAAGAGGAACAACGCATGAGGAAGACAGTAGAGGAGCGCGCCGCGGCTAAAGCATACGAAGCAGAGAGGGAAAGAAAGCGGGAGAGGACGCGTCGGGCTAAGGCGGAAGGCCCCGATGCCTTGAGAAAGAGCAAATATCCTAAGTGCACTCAGTAGAGAGCATCTATTGTACACCGATCTATTTTTATTCTTTAAAATATATTAGGTTTAGCAGTGATATACTATTAGGTTAGTCTTTAGGCATACCGTACATGTCAATATTTTTTTTTTCATATTTGTATGGTTAAGGTCTATTCGCGTAGTGACAAAAAAACCCCATATCCCATATATTATTTATCAGCGTATGTAAATTCCATGTTGAGTTATATAATATTTGTGCTTCATAACTAATATTGTTCGATAAATTAGATTTTGTATTATCACAAATTCACTTCGTAAAAAAAAATTCCACACACCTCTACACCAATTAAATAAAGAAATATCAATAAAATGACATCCAACTAAAATTAAGGATAGAATGAACCGTTTAGATAAACATTTTTCGCCGAATAAATGTGCAATATTTTTCAATTTACCGAATACAAAATCTATATTAAAAAACTAATTATACATATATTTTGTAATTGAATTAAATCGAATATGTCGCCCAGGAGGTGGGCGATACAAATATGTCACCCGTTGTACAGGCGAGATGAAGGTATCGCTCGTTCAATGGACGAGATCTAGTTCTCGCCTGCTTAATGGGTGATACCTTCCTTTCTCTGGTTATTAAATTCACTGGCAGCTGAAGCCCATAAAATCTCAGGTGAGACCCTTGTTCTCACCCGTTGAACGAGCGACGGTAGGGTAGACCTTGAAACAGGCATATAATCTTATCAGATCCTGGAATCATAATAAAAAACAAATAAGCCCTAAGTATCCTTGCGTTGTAACAAAAATATAAATATTGGACGCGATAATATAATTAAAAACTCAAGATATGAAGATGCAGATACGATATGGAAGCGACGTTGAACGAATACATCGGGAGTGATGCCGTAGTTTGCTTTTAGATGAGAACCGAAAAAAGACGAGGGATTATCAGCTAATTTCTCTCATAATTTCTTTCTTTATTTTTATTAGTAAAATAAATCTTATATTTTTAGCAGGTAACGAGACTGAGAGACTAAAAGATAAAAGATAAGGATGGATAATAAATGTGGATAAACTATATAAATTATAAATATTTTTATTAGATAAAAGAAGGGTAGACAAAGATGTAAACTACCTCGTATCTTATATAGCAGAAGATTGATTAAGCCGGAAAACCCATTGATAATTATTGTTAATGACTAGTATTTTACCGCTGGTAAATCCGAAGAAATTCTACTCCTGAGCGCTGCATTAATTGGTTCCCCCGTACCGAGGCGAGCGGCAGTGAGAGAGATGCGGTCAAAACGCCATGAGTGACGAGAGGGGGCAGTAACCTCCGCAATTAATCAACTCTCGTCTCCCGTTGGCCGTTGCCGGCGAGCCGGCGACTCCGCCCTCGCCGCTGCCCATCGGCTCGTAATGGCGGCGGAGAAGCGCCTCGCATACGCGGCCTTCCTCCCCGTGCTCCTACTCACGCTCCGCATCCTGCCCTCCGATTCCCCCAACGGCAGCGGCGGAGGCGATGGGGGGCAAACCCTAGACCCGCCGGCGGCCAGGTACGTTGTGCGGTTCGTGGAGTACCGCCGCGCGGAGGAGCACCGGGATTACCTGGAGGCCGGGCTCCGGGGCGCCGAGGCGCCGTGGCGGTGGGTGGAGCGGCGGAACCCCGCGGCCGCGTTCCCCACCGACTTCGCGGTGCTCGAGATCCGTGACGAGCACCGCGACGCCGTCGTGGAGGCCGTCCGAGCGCTCGGCCGCGTCCGGGACGTGCACGCCGACGCCACCTACTCCCGGGGCGTCCTGTCGGCGGATCTGCCGCCGCGGCAGGGGAAGCTGTTCACCGCCATGTCGTTTGAGGGGGAGGAGGAGGGAGGGGGAGAAAAGGATGTGGTGTGCAGCCGGAAGAGTAATTCTTCTTCCGCTACTTCGGGGCGGAAGCTTTTGTTGCAGGTACGCGACTTTTGCACTCATGGTGGAAACATCAAAGATTCGTTCAAGATCATTTCTTTACCATCGAGCATGCCATTAATAGTATATTGCAATGGATTCGAATGCAAAAATGCGTCAAAGTCGTCCAAGCTATATTTGAAAAAGGAATGAACCTGTTAATTGAAATGAAGAGTATTCTTTGCATGTTTTGACGCTCCACTTGTTGACAACTGATGGACAGGGTATTCCTTGTATAGCTTTTGTGCTGTTACTCATTATAGGGAAATGATTTCAAGGCCTTAGCCTTATTTATATGTACTGAAATATGAAATTAATGTACTACATACTCTGCTAAAGATTAAAACATTTCTGAAAGAAGTTCTATGGCACTCAGGTGCAGTGCCACTACAATGTTATAAAAACCTGATGGTGATATATAGCAAGTTGATGCAACGCCATATAGCTAAGCATAAAAGTTATGTATCTTCTTTGGCTTTTCTTGACATTAATTGTTATTATATTATCTTGTAGACTTTGGTTCAGTATACCAAATGCATAACACATAGAATATTAATTTTTCATCTATTTTGTCATTGTATTTGAATATGAAACAAGTAGTATCTATCAGATTGTCAGCTTCATGTCAAAGCTGTAATGTCTTCAGATTTATCAGATCGTCAGCCTCATGTTGAAACTATTGTTGAAGTCGCAAAACCCTTTTTATGCTAATATTGCAATATTCATATAACTTATCTTGTTGATTGGTATAATACTATTTTTTCGTGGATCTAATCAAGGATATGGTTTCACAATTGTTATAGCCAAACTCTATTGTTCATCATCTGTTTCTTCCATTTTGACTCTTCAGTTATGATAGTAAATAGATCTGATATATCTCCATTGTCAACAATCCTGTCCATAATTAATAATTTGGCAATTGACAGGGCCATGTGCTTGTTGTCATGTTTTAGCACTATAACATGTGTCGTTTGACAGAGGTCACAAGTTACATCTCTTTTCGGAGCTGAACGGCTATGGGGAAGAGGATTCACTGGTAAAAAAGTCAAAATGGCCATTTTTGACACCGGTATTCGGGCTGATCATCCACACTTCCGTAATATTAAGGTATACTATCATATTTAATATATTTTGTTACAAGTGATAGTAGTCTAACATACATGCATAAGAAGGAAAAAAACAAGAGTTTGAAAGGCAACATACAGACCTGGCATTGCCTGGCATTTTGCTTGCCACTTCAGTGCTTTATGTTGCATTGATTTATGTCAAATAAGCATCCATGTTTTGGTAGACTGGGAGTAATGCCTTGGAAAGCTACTATAATTTTATTCTCTTATGGCTCACATTGTTTTCTTGAGTATCTCATCTCCCAGGATTCTCCTTTTC
Organism: Phragmites australis; assembly: GCF_958298935.1. Taxonomy (NCBI): domain Eukaryota; kingdom Viridiplantae; phylum Streptophyta; class Magnoliopsida; order Poales; family Poaceae; genus Phragmites; species Phragmites australis. The sequence goes on along the minus strand of NC_084930.1, from coordinate 32,541,821 downwards.
TCCCAGCAATGTTAAATCATTACTTAAAGAGACTAATTTTGTAGGAGCGCACAAATTGGACAAATGAAGACACGCTAAATGATAATCTTGGACATGGAACATTTGTAGCAGGAGTTATCGCTGGCCAAGATGCAGAATGCCCTGGATTCGCGCCTGACACTGAGATATATGCATTTCGAGTGTTTACAGATGCTCAGGTACTGGATTTGGCTGAATATGTAGCCCAGTATCATATTTTCTTGCTGTCATTATATTTCTCTTTCTTTACTGTGATAAATGGGAAAACTGTACCCCACCCCCGCAACCCCTTAGTTGCCTTTTTACTAGTCATGATAAAAAAAATCCGCAGGACAATTTTTTCTCCTACTGGCAGCAGTGCAACTGACTATTGTCAAAGTTACTCCCTCTAGTCAGAAAGAAGTGACTTTTTGGACATTAATCAGGTCTCCAAGGCCCATGCATCGTTAGCCATTTCCATATACAACCAGAAAAAGAAAACACAAAATTCTATTGTAAATTTTTGTTATAAAACATAGTAAATTCAGAATATTACGAAAATGCATTTGCTGAAACAAATCACATAGTATCATTTTCGAGGGAATGCATGCATGCTGGTAAGATTTTGAGAATTTTGTCTTGTTTTCAGTGCAGATATCCTACACATCATGGTTCTTAGATGCATTTAATTATGCAATAGCAATCGGTATGGATGTCTTGAATTTGAGCATTGGTGGACCTGATTACCTGGATCTCCCCTTTGTGGAAAAGGTACGACATATGATGATTTCAAACCTGTTTTCCCTCATCATTTTGCTTCTTTTGTTAGTATTGCCTTGAATCCATTGAAAATGTAACATCTTCTGTATCTACCGGATCATTCTGATAGTTACTTCTAGCCGTATTAAATTGGCATGAGATGTTGAAATGCAACTTCATCACTGTCTCATTAAAATAATACTTTTGAGACTAATCCAATATTACTCTTTCACCTTACCCTTTTCTGAACCTTGATGGGAAGGGCTGTCTGTTGCTCTGTCTTGCTCTTGTGTTTGTAGTTTTTGTTACTTTTCCTTACTTTTCATTTGTTATGCTCTTGAGGGAAGAAAAAGGTGCACAGTATGAATAACCATCACAACTGTATCCCGTCTGCTGCTTAATAAGTGGTGAATTGTTTTTATTAGAATATTTTAAACAGGATCTCTAGCGAGAACTTGGAATTCTTATGAACCGGTTCTGTAGGTCTGGGAGCTCACAGCAAACAATATTATTATGGTATCAGCTATTGGAAACGATGGGCCTCTTTATGGCACATTAAATAACCCAGCTGATCAAAGCGATGTCATTGGCGTTGGTGGTATCGATTACAACAATCATATAGCTTCATTTTCCTCTCGAGGCATGACTACCTGGGAGCTTCCTCATGGGTACATTCTTATCTTTCTAGTGCATTTTTCTTATTATGTCACTCGTGTTTGTGCTCTTTTTGCCGTGACTTCCAGTCTTTGAAAAGCTAACTTTCATAATAACTGCATCACGACATTTTGTAAAGCCTATGATACCGGTAGCTTGGTTATGTACTTTCCCATGCCTATTTTACCCTTCAAAATTTAATGGAACGTCTTTAAATTGTATTTGATGTTTTCGTTCCACATAAACTGAAATATTTGCCAGCTTTATGCTTACCAACTTGGTTATCTGTATTCTGCACATAAAAAGGGCATATGCTGATTATTTTTAATAAAAAGTTGCAGTTTAAGTATCATATGGCTTAGTAATATTGTCTTCTGAGGGTATGCTCCATTGTATACAAACTTATGACACTTCACTGAAAGTGATGAAGCATGACCCAGCAACATCGTTTTGCTATACATGATTTCTTATGAGAATTCTTGTTGAGGATTAACTAAAATTCAATTTTTGATAGTTTATTGGTGCATGATGAGAAACTGTTTCTCTACTTTGAACTTTTAGTCTAGACATTACTGGTACCAAGCTTGTTATTACTGTGCAAAAAATTGGAGTAATTAACTTGGCATTGCAAAGCTAAATACATATTGTATACTGACGAAAATCTTGACAGTTCAGAGTATCTTTTTTCTTTTGCACCCGTTTCATTTCACACTTTCTAGAAATAGCGTTCTCAGAACTGTTGATTCAATTATGCAGTTATGGTCGTGTGAAACCCGATGTTGTTGCATATAGTCGTGATATAATGGGTTCGAAGATCAGCACAGGTTGTAAGACCCTTTCAGGCACCAGTGTTGCAAGTCCAGTGGTTGCTGGCGTAGTATGCTTGCTTGTTAGTGTTGTACCTGAAGACAAACGGAAATCCATCCTTAACCCTGCTGCTATGAAACAGGCCCTTGTTGAGGGTGCTTCTAAGCTTTCAGGGCCAAACATGTATGAGCAGGGTGCTGGCAGGCTTGATCTGTAAGTTTTTTTGTCCCCTTTTGAATACTTTTTTATATATTGCAAGATCAGTAATTTCTAGGTCTGTGGCCTGCTGAATATTTAATGCCTCTTTGTTCCATTGTTTCACTACAGTAAGGGTGCATCCATTCATAATCCAGAGACAAGATTATATTGATTTTTCTTTCCCTTTTAATCTGTTGTTTGCTCAAAGTCATACTCATTTATTCTACCATTTTTTTTCCAGCTGGCAGTCATACGAAATCTTGAAAAATTACCAACCACGTGCAAGCATATTTCCATCTATGCTTGACTTCACCGGCTGCCCTTATTTCTGGCCTTTCTGCCGCCAACCTCTGTATGCTGGAGCCATGCCAGTAATCTTCAATGCTACAATTCTGAATGGGATGGGGGTGATTGGTTATGTTAAGGATCAACCTCTATGGCAACCTTCTGAGGATGTAGGCAATCTTCTTAGTGTTCACTTCACCTACTCAGATGTCATCTGGCCTTGGACAGGGTACCTTGCTCTACACTTGCAAGTTAAAGATGAAGGTTCTCAATTTTCAGGCGTAATTAGTGGCAATGTTACTCTGACAGTTAACAGCCCAGCAGCTCATGGAGAAAGCAGCCCACGAAGTAGTACTTGTGTTCTTTACCTGAAGATCAAGGTTGTTCCAACACCTGTTAGGTCAAGAAGAATACTCTGGGACCAATATCATAATATCAAGTACCCATCGGGATATGTTCCAAGGGATTCCCTTAATGTTCATAACGATATCCTTGACTGGCATGGTGACCACTTGCACACAAACTTTCACATACTGTTCAACATGCTAAGAGATGCAGGGTACTATATTGAAACACTTGGTTCACCACTTACCTGCTTTGATGCTAGCAATTATGGGACATTGCTTATGGTTGATCTTGAGGAAGAGTACTTTGATGAAGAGATTCAAAAACTTACGAATGATGTTGTACACAAGGGACTCGGTGTTGCTGTTTTTGCTGAGTGGTATCATGTTGATACAATGGTTAAGATGACATTCTTTGATGAAAATACCCGCAGTTGGTGGACTCCGATTACTGGGGGTGCAAATATTCCTGCACTTAATGAACTTTTGGCACCATTTGGCATTTCTTTGGGGGACAAAATACTTACTGGCGATTTCTCAATCAATGGTGAGCAGACCCACTATGCTTCTGGAACTGATATAGTGCAATTCCCAGCGGGAGGTTTTTTGCATAGCTTTGAACTTCAGGAAAACTCAAAGACTGCGCAAGATCACATAGGAACACTAGATACACAACACACCCAGGGGAAAAGCAAGGTTAGCAGCTATTGCGCTTTTAGTTCAATATTTTTTTTATAGCATTTCATTATCTGTGAGTGTCAAGTTCTGAGCTAACGGATGAACGATAATCGTGCTAAGCTGGCATTGTTAGTCTCTTTAACTCTCCTATAACACTGTTGGTTAGACAGAAGTTCCGGTTGTTTAGATCACTCCATATATCAATTTACTGCAATTTAACGTTCTAAAAAGTTGTGATATAAGTTTTGTCATAATGAAGTATCTTGCAATTCATTTGTATAAATTGAACTTGAAAAGGATGGAAAGTGGTTAACCGATCAAAGCTACAGTAAGGGTAAACATTTCTTGTTGATGAAAATCAATATTGAATCTGAATCTTAACCCTTCTAAAAAAATGAATGCTAATGTGGGTGCTGACCTATGCTGTGTTCATTTTTTTGTTAAATATATAATATTATTGTATGTATTAGTATGTTAGGCTTATTGGCTTCTCTTTTGCAGCTCTCCTCGATTCTTGGAATGATAGAAGCAGGAGAAGGGAGGATTGCAGTCTATGGCGATTCAAATTGTCTTGACAGTAGTCACATGGTAACAAACTGCTATTGGCTTTTGAAAAAAATTGTGGAGTTCACTGGCAATAGAGTGAAAGATCCCATCCTTTTCTCAGAAGCAGCCAAGTTAAAATTTCCAGTCTTTGAGAGCATCCATCAGCCATCACGTAGACCAGATGTAAACTTTTCAATGTATTCAACAGTCGTTGGCAAGGAATTGATCTGTCACCAGGATTCCCGGTTTGAGGTTTGGGGAACAAAAGGTTATGTCATCCACCCAACAGGCACAACAAGAAAGCTCCCAGAATACCAGATGGATGAAGGTTCTAGCACTTCCAATCTGACAATAAAAGCTTATGACAATGGACAAGATGAAATTGGCCTTGAAAGAAATTTTTCAACACCTGATGCTGCTAAATTTGACGATAAAAGAGACTATTTTGGCTTTGTTGGACATGAAGAGGTATCGCATCTTGCTTTCTCCTTACTGATGAACTTAAAACTTAAAAGTCTTCAAGTGGAGTACAATACATGAAATTTCTTAACTAGCTTATATTAATCAATCGCTGATTATCTCTGGTTCCGGTATCACTTTGAGCAGTACAATTTATGTAACACCAAGTACATCAGTGTTAGCATATTACTATATGCACTAATCCAACTGTGTTTACTAATAAAAACTAATAGACTACCTTCTTTCTACTGTTATACTGGAGTACAAATGATTAAATTCTACAGAGAAGCGGGTTACACTTGTAATTCCAAATGAAACTTAGAACCATTTATTAGGATCCACCATATTGTGTCTGTGTGGCATCCTCAGTTTCTCTTCTTGAGGTATTTATGCTAATAAAATTTTAACATTTAAAAGAGAAATTGCTACCAGGTCAACACGAAGAACCCTGAAATTCTGAAAACCACATGGTTAGTAGTGAATAGTTAAGAACTCGAGAATTTAGAGAAACAGAAAGCTGTAGTGAACTACGAACAGAAAGGCCTGCTGTTGATGTAAATGCAATACTGTTCTTTATGTAGGGTGTAGATGATAAGAGTGTTGTTTCCATAAGAGTGTAGGGCATAGAGTAGTGGTGGTGAAGTTTGTGCTGTTCAATGGTGATATAGTTTTGGTTAGAACTACAGATGATATAGCCTGTAACATGATAGAAATTGGATGAGCTAGTTTTTTGGGGTTGCAAAGATACTCCGTTTAAGATACGCTCAGTGGGAATTTCTGGAGTATACTGATTTTCATATTGCAGGTTGACATAGGAATGTTAACGGCAAGCCAATGGATGGTACCTTGCTTCGTTGCCACTTCTTGTAAGTGATGAACACTAATTGACTATGTTTTGAATATATTGGTGTTATTTGGTACCTTATTCGTTGTTCCAACATGCAGGCCTAATGTTGTACCTCAGTTGTAGAGTGCAACAAAAGCGTCGTCGGCGAAGGAAAGGGTCAGTGGCTAATCGGCTAACAAGTATGGTGTAACATGAAACATTGTTGGAGGGCTGAATATGAGTTTTAGCGGCTACGTTTATGGCCTCCAGCCCTGGTTAGAAAACAGGGAACTCCATTTTCTCAACATGATAGAAGTTGCTGGAGATTCCTGATCTCTGATCTTTCCCACCACCTGATGCGGCCCATCTAGACGCATTTTAGCTTAGCGACTGGTGGCACTTGGCTAACATCTTCTGAGCTTAAGAGAGATGATCTGTCGCTTCTGCAACTGCATGGAAAGCTTATTGTGTGTCAACATACAGGCGTTGCGACATCGCCATGTAGTTGTTTGTAGTTATTCGAAATTTTGTCCTTGATAACGCATTGCTTTAGCCACATAATCGTTGAGAGCTAATTCTTTGGGTATCAGGCAAGAGCTAATTCTTTGCCATCTCCTTCACTTGGAAGTTAGGATATGTTTTGAGGTGAAGGGGATTTGAGCTTCTCTGTAGGTCCGTAAGTGATAAGCCGCTATCGGGGTAGCTTGAGCTTGCTTTTACAAACAAGGCTTAGGCTTCTTGGCATGTTGTTTATAAAGAGAATTTTATAGTGTTGAAAGGAAGCAAACTGTTTGTAACAAGAAGGCAGATTGGCGCACTACGCCAAACCTCGGATCTCAGAACACTTACTTTCTTGAGTTACAGTATCTGTTGAAGGAAGCAATCCATTGAATTAGGTAACTAAGGTAACTAAGATTATTTATGCAAGGTAAGAAATGATATGTTGTAACTAGCAAATTAGCTTGCAAAATGCTTTGCATGAGCAGAAGTCTCGTGGAAGTGTATGGTGGAGCTCCAGCTACTTTTCACCAATATACTACCAATTTAGGTTTAGGTATGAAAAAAAAAAAATACCTCGATACACTTTGTTGAGCATTTTAGTAGCCTCCCACACAGCACATAAAATTGATGAGTCAATAACGCAATGGAACTGGTATAAAGATCAGCTAACATATTCGACGATCAGTTAACATATTGCAGTGATGCCTGATAAGCCAATATGAAAAATGGTGATGGACGTCTGAAACAGAATAGTGTGGCACATGCAAAATTAGCAAAACAGGTTAGTTAAAATAGGAAGCGCTGAAGATTAGTGTAGCAGGTAGTAGTAATTGAGAATCAGTCATTTGTGTAAGCAACAACTGAAGATTAGTGCAGCAGGTAGTAGTAATTGAGAATCAGCCATTTGTGTAAGCAACAACTGGACATACATATGAAGCCTTGCACTTAAGAGTATACATAGCACAATTTACATGTAATTGTCTTTAAAACTTGTCTTTATAACAAATTAGACTCAGACAGATATAACAAATTAGACTCAGACAGATATCACATATTCAGATGTAAGCATGCACTAGATACACATATCATGGTAAGCATGCAATGTGTACCATACCTGCTACTTCTAGATTTTTGGCCTCAGGCTGTCAGGCATCTTTCTCTTCCAGTTTTTCTTTCCCATTGAAGCAATCAACTGCAAGGTAAAAGCACTCTCTTGGGATAACCTACCAAAACAAAAATGGCGAAATATGTGAAATACACTCTTTTCTTCTATGAATATCGAAAAGGATTTAGTAGCATAATACTACATATAATTATAGAGCAATTCTAACTATATTAAAGGCATAGGTAAAAAAAACAACATTAAAGGTACATGCTTTCCCCTATCTGATGAGGTATCAATTTGCCTCCCTAGAGGCAAAGTTCAGACTGAGTGCCATTCCAGTGCACCATGAGTTATAAAAGATTTTTCAATAAACATATCAGATCATAGTACCCTTAATAAATAGGAAATATATATCTCACACAAAAAGTGCAAAACTATTAGTTAGGCACCTAAAATAGAATCATGCCATCCTTAACCAAAGAGTGCATGCCATGTACATACATGTGCAGAAACTCATTATGAAAGGCAAGGAGTAATCCAGAAGAAAAGCTAATGTTTGGTATGATGGCTCTGTAATTGTGTGAACCAAACCGCCATTGAAGCTGGTAGCAACAGTTATGCCCCGAAATCGATGGATCGGGATCCTCTAAGCTACAGTAAAATGCATTAGACCCCATCTGAGCCATTGATTTTACGATGGATGTATCAGATCCAGCGTTATAGGACTACTACAATAGTGCGCTACGGTATCAGAATGGCTACAGAGTAAACCAGATTACTATTGCTACAGTAAGTAGTGATTAGGTGCTGCATAGTACTGCACCAGCAGACTCATTTTACTGTACAAATAGTGATCCTCTGCATTAATTCATCATTAGTGTAGAGGATCCAGGTCCAAAATGGATCCAAGCACAAAAGAAATTCACAACAATATCCATCCAAGCAAGCTGAGGTTCGGTATAAACTAAATCAAGTCCACGATTCCACACGCATTGAAAATGTAGCAAGAAGCAGTGCGTGGCAGCTCGTTGGCTGCTTTCAGACTCATTGCCCGTCACCACACCTCCTGCATTGTGTGGTAGCTCATCGGATTCTCCCTCTCTCGGCCGCCTGTAGGTCCTCTCGCCACTGTCGGCTTGCTTCCTGGCCGCCGCACCTTCAGCTCCTTACGCTTGGCTCACCATCACCTGTAACACCCTAAATTTCGATTGGCCGCTGCTTCTCTTGGACGTAACCATCCGTTGTCGCCCCTGCCACTACTGTCTCCTACTCCATTGAGATCGATTTGAGGCTTATTTGTATTGGATTTGGGAGAGGAGAAGGAAGGATTTGGGGATCTTAGTTTCGTGCCTCTTCTCCTTGTTCGACCTCCGCAACACAGCGGGCAGGGGAAGAAGCGGGGCTCAATCTGGTGTTTCGTGAAGGGCAGGGGCACAGGGTACCGACGACCAGGGGTGAGGAGGAGGTGGACGAAGCGAGAACGCGAGAATTTTTGTGCCAGCAACTCGAGTTCACGGAGGGAAGACACTAGAGTTCTCTGGGCTTCACGAGTCATGGGGGCTAGCGCTGAGACCGCGACCCACCTGTCACAAACACGCTACATGAGCTACAGTGACCCAATGCCTTGAGAGGCTGCTGATCCCTGGCCCTTTAGGATATACTGCGTATAGTCTATGTGCTCTTGGCATAGTTGCACGTCAGAGGATTTGTGCCGATACAAAGACAGATGATTCCAGGAACAACCTTAGTTTTTTTTTTCTTTTTTGAGATGAGATGTTTTTTTTAGTTGGATAGCAACAAGACCAACAGAATTATCTTCCACGTGGATCATACAAGATTTACTCCATGGTATTAAGTAAATATTCTAACGAGCCTGGAATCTCCCAGACGCCCATTCCTCACTGTAGCTAATGTTCCTGACATGTGGGTTTACTATTTCAGTCATTTTTTGTTACAACCATTATCCGATACGAAACGGACGGTAAAAAACCGACATCAAAAATTACAGCATATAGTAAAAAAAAACTACTCTAGATTTTTTCGCACGAGCGCAACCCTTTTCTCTTCCACATCGCTACCACTGCTAATCCTAGCCACCATTGCAGCCAAAGCCGACCATCCTCCTGTTCGTGGCTCAAAAAGCGGCACATAACTCGTCATCGACGCGATTGGCAGTTGAGGCGGAGGTAGCGAGGGCAGGGTGCCGTGGGAAAAAAAGGTAGATGCCACAGGCACATAACTCGTTAGTGGTGACGAAATGGACAGACATGCGGCACGTAGGCCGCACCGGCATGAAGGCCAGCATCACAAAAAACACACCGTCAGATAAGCCTACGCTCTTCGTTGTCATCCCACAACCCATTGATGATCCATATCTGCGCCACCACAACTCCCATAAACACGTGGTCCACCCGGACCTCCATGCTGACCTGCGGAGCTCGCCATTGCACAACTGTAGCGAAAATAGCCCTATTAGGTCATAATTGTGATTTTGATGATTAATGACAATATAGTCAATGGGACTAACATGTTTGTCAAGAATATATGTTAGTAGGTCTCATGAATGCAATACATGAAGAAGTCACCGAAGCCGGAAAAAACTTTGGTTGAATTGGAGAAGTCTCAGAAAAAATGACTTCACCGGATAGTCCAATGTCCACTGTGATGAACTCACCGAAGCATTTCTGATAAAGGTGGACAGAGGGCTGAAGACCTCACCTGATGGTTCGGTGATAAGCAAATGTGCTCACCAGACTAATTCATGCAGAGAAGGACTCAAGTGCTGGAAGATGAAGATGAACTCACCGGATAGTCTGGTGTTTTGCACTGTTCATTGTCTGCTGAGCTTTGCAGCAAAACAAAAGAAAATTGACCAACCGGATGGTCCGGTGACCAGATGAGCATATACCGGAGTAATTTACACAGAGAAGATGTTGGCTCGGATGGCTAAGGTATACTCACCGGAAAATCCGGTAATGAAAGTGGAGTATACACCGGAGTATTCGGTGTTCACATAGGCTTGAATGTGGTTCCAATGACTAGTTTGTGAGAGTGTACTCACCGGATGATCCGGTGTTAATACTACTGTTCTCACTGGATTATCTGGTATTAACAGTTTTTTAGAGCCATTGGGTTAACAACTAGTGCACGAGTTTGAGGCTATAAATACCCCTCCACTCAGTCATTTAAGTATGCTGGAGTCCAGAGAAGTTCATATACACCTGAGAAGATATTTAAGCCACCAAAGTGCTTAAAGTGATCATCCAAGGTGATTAAGCACAAGATTAGTGAGAGATTAGTGCTTATAGGCCTATAGAGTGAGTTGTTAGGTGATTGCTGCCTAGAGAGTGGATCAAGGAGTGATCCAACAGTGTACATCTTGGTACGCTGGCACCTTGGAGTCTTGGTGACTCGCCGGTAAGCTTGTTGACCCTCCGACTTGGTGTGGAGCGGCGGCAAGATGATTGTGCGGGGACGCAGAGACCCTTGCCTTTGTGGCTCAAGCTCTGAAGTGATCATAGCGGCAAGGAACCGGAAGAGAGGCTAGTGGTGAGACCTTGCCTTGGTGGCTCATCCAGGTGGAGGCCTTGTCTTTGTGACTCGGTGGCTCAAAAGCCGTGACCAGGTGCCGACCGAGAGCATATCTTTTGTGGAGCTCCAACGTGAACTAGGGGTGGCATTCATGCCATCGATACCATGGGAAAAAATCTTGTGCCGAGTTTGCTCTCTCTACCTCATTTACGTTTCCGTATTTACTTACTTGCAATTTACCTTCTTAGATAGGTTACTAGCGCTTTGATCAGTAGAGTAGACACACTAGATAAACCTAGAGAATATTTAGATAGAAATTGATACAGGTTTATCTTGTGTTATTTTTGGAGTTGAAATAGTTTTAAACGTCCTAATTCACCCCCCCTCCTCTTAGGACGTTACCGATCCCTACAACAGCCGGAGAGCTGCTTCCTTGAAGAGACCACCAGCAAGAGATACCTAGATACGACGACCCCGTGGATCTGCAGCTCTCTACGTCATGCTCCACCGTGTATGTGTGGATGACCCCTCCATGGTCGAGGTCACCGCATATCTGGGCTAGCTCCTCGTCGGCTGTAGTGCAGGATGCTGACACTTGGACCCTGCCAAGATTCACTCGTGGAGGGCACAACTTCTCCTCCCATGTCGTCGTCGCCCGCAATGCACATGGCAAGCTCGACACCATGCCGCCTCGTCGGATCCTCCGGCCAGAGAAAGAAAGAGAGGAATGAGGGAGTGAAGGCGGTGCAACGGGAAGGGGAATGAGGAACCCTAACCCTAACACTTCCCCCACTTGAGCCCTTATATTGTGCGGCCAAATCCCGAGTGGACCGAATGAGCCAAAAGGTCGACTGGGCCTGAGCTCAAGTTTCCTTAGCCCATTTGGCCACTTGGCATAGGCCTTCGTCCGTTTTGCAAACCCCCCAATATTCCTACAAAAATACATACCCGGGTACCGAAATAAGGTAGTAATGAGACTTCCTTTGTCAATTTTGCAACAAAGTCACCTATTTCTTGAAAATTGTCTAATCAACCACAAAAATATGAAAACGAGGCAGCTTTGGGAACAACCCCTTGGAATTTCAAAAAATAAAAGCACCATGCTTGCATAACAAACCTCATATTATCTGGAAATTAAACTAAATCCATATTATTAGAATTAATTCCATCTCTTACATTACCTAAAAAAGCCTGTCTGACATTATCTCCTTTACTCTAACAAAATATTAACGTCCTATGGGCGCGCGTAGATGTGCCAATCAACCTAGTTAAGTATGAACTGAGCAAGATTAGTAGGACACGAATTTGTGCCCATAAAATAATTCCTGAAACAACCTTACATTCTCTTCTCTCTCTGAGTTGGAAACAACTTTAGCTATAACACACCAAGCATCAAATGATGAGCAGACTCATCTTTGTCACAGAAGTAATAAGTGGGACTGTAATTCCATTTCCTCATGTGCACGACATTGAACTCGAATCAGCGAAATGTTTAAATATTGTTTGTCTTTTCGCTTTCATCTCCGAAGAAAAAGGAACACTGACCTTATTATTATTGGCTTTATTTCAATCACAGAGTAGGCTTAGCTCAGCTAACTGTCACTCGATCCTACATAGAAGGGTTCTAAAGCAGTTAAAACAACAGCTTCTTGCCATTCAAAAGACCCATCATATGCTCGTAAAAATGGCAGCCACCGTCGCGGATGCCCGAATGCATGTACTCGTTGGTCACCCAGAGCTGGATCCCCACTATCTGGGACGTGATCTCCTTTGCGATGTTGAAATTGACGTACATGTCCTTGTAGTAGACCGCAACAATGACCAGAACCTACAAAACAACATTGCCTTGCGCAAAATGAGCGTGCTGTTGGGCGAGGAATTTGACAATCCTACATAACATATGGATCTGTCCTAAATAATTATCACTTTTCGCAGCGACACATGACTTGTTTATAAGCAGACAAGAAGAGGATTTCGACCGGCAATCGTGGAGATCACTGCTCATGCGATTTACGAGCAAATCGATAATGAACTAATGCCCAAATCATGGGGATTTGAAGTAGCAGCAAAGACCTACTCTAAAACTATCCTAAAATGCAGAAAAGTAAAGTAGAACAAAAAGTAGATACGATATTCACTACATAAGAAACCATCAAAGAAGACAAGTCATTAGTGACGGCTGCTCAGTATGCGTCACTAATGCACTATTAGTAACGGGTTAAATGATGAGCCGTTACTAATATATGACCCGGGTTGGGACTCGGTCAAGACCTGTCACTAATGAGGGGTCATGAGTGACGACGGGGGAACAACCTGTCACTAAAGATAGTAATGACTCCTTCAAAATCACTAGCTCTAACTCCTTCAAAATTCCTCATACTAGCTCCATTTCAAGAACACAACGGTGCATCACCATTTTCAAGAACGTAGCTCCTAAACTCGAATCCGACCAAACCAAACCTGCATTCTCACCGAGGGAGCCTAGAGAACTTACCTAAGGTCCTTTGGCATGGTTGGTGACCGTCGGTGGGGGAAGAATCAGAGGAAATGGCTCGAAGAAGAGAGACCAAAGTGCTGAAATTTTTAGAGAAGAGAGGGGTGACAAAAATTGATTTGCAAATCCTCCAAATGTTCATACATGCAAGAAAATCTTGGATGGATGGAGAGCTAGGGATGTGGGGAAGGCAATGTGATGACATTCGTACCTCGATTTTTGCTTCTTGAGGGTAGATTTTTGAGGAAAAGTGACAAAGAGCTTGAGAGAGCAGAAGTAGCTGCTGCCCTTTATTGCTCTTTGGCTGGTTGGAGTGAGCAAGAGAGTGTGTGAGAGAGAGGGAGCACGTGAGGGAGTGAGGGGGAGTGAGGTGGAGCTGCTGGTCTTTCAGCCGAGTGAGAGAGAAAGAGGTGGTGAGGCCGGCTAGTGGGTCCCACGCTTTAGAGTAATGAAATATTTTAGCTGAAATTCTATTCCTTCTCTCCCATTTTCCATCTCTCTTCTATTTACCCAAAAAGATGCTCTAGTGCTCCGTAAATTCTAAGAATTCTTGTGCAACGATAACAAAATGAGATGAGCCCAATTTAAATTTGGACTCACCCACCACGCCTATGCGGGATATAAACTAAAAGAAACTTTAGCGTCGGGTATTTTCATAACTCTGAACGCAAGTTAAACCACCAAAAGAATTTAACAAGCACTCGACAAATAAACATGATGCTCATGATGCATGCTTATGCTTAATGACATGATTATGGTTTTGGGGACGTGACACTGGGGTCAATTGGAATACCAAAATTCAAACTTATTTCCATCATTTAAGATAAAATTATAAAGTATAGTATATCTATAAATAGTAGAAATTAGTCCATTTTCGGTCCCTCAACTATAGCCTCTATTCGATTTTCGTCTCTCAACTTTAAAACCAGAAATCTTACGTCCTTGGTCTATTAAAATTGTCTACAACTTGTCCCTGAGCACTCTAAATGGTTGTTTTGTACACATGGCCAAGCGAATGTGCATATAGCCCCTAAGTGTGGTTTTGGTAATTAATGACAATACCTATAACCTAACAATTGTATTAAAAATTGTTAGTAGGTTGTTTCATAGGTGATGCATGGAGGATTGAGCATGAATTCATTGAGGAATGCCATATGATCAAAAGAAATACATCAAGATTACTGAGCTCTAGATGATGCTCGGATAAGTGGTGATAATACCTATGGACTAACAATTATGTTGAGAATTATTAGTAGGTTATTCCATAGAAGATACATAAGTGATAAAGTATGAATTCACTAAGGAATGCCATGAGATAAAAAGATGTACATCGAGGTCAATTGAGCTCTAAGTGATGCTCATGTGATGAAGAAAAAGTTAGAGAGAAAGAGACATCGGAGTTTGAGGATGGTCTTAAGAACATTGACAATAAGAGTGAAGACCAATGTTACTTTGTGGAGATCAAGTAACTAAAGGTATGTATCTGTCAATTGAGTTTTATGGACTAATCTATGTGCTATGTGCTTAAGAGTAAGTTGAGGTCAGGTTCCATATGAAGACAAATATTGAATTGAAATATTCAATGTGCCAAGTTAGAATAGCAAGATCAAGACAAGTTTAGTGGACAACTTATGTTCTTGATGCTTGCGGTTCATACCCTGGTAGTGAACCGGATGAAGATGAAAAGTCTTCCATGCTTAGTGCATGAGAAGAAATCAAGTAAACTTCATCAAGCTTTCGGAAGATCAAAAGATGATTAAGATAGGAAGCAAGGATGAACATCGTCATCAAGCATCAGTGAAGAGTTGATGACAAACCTAGTAGAAGCATCAAAACTTAGATGATGTGTTAGTTAAGTCCAAAGGGATGGCTAATGTAGGGCATTTTGTTTTACCGGTCAACGATGATTGGAGAAGAGAAATGACTAGACTGATAGGATAAATGTCGTACTATTAAGAGGGGTTTAGACGATTACTTAAGTTTTTACCATGTGTTGATAAACTCAATCTTTCAAGTGCACTCTTTTTGGTAGGATGCTATAGTTTGTAAATAGGTTTTGCAAATAGCTCAAGTCTATGTTCCTACTCTGTATGGCATGTAACTAAGTTTGCAAAGGTGTTTTGCAAGTTGTTCTAGTGAATGCTTTAACCCTTGGTCGCTGGAACCTTTAGGTTGTAAATTTATTTTGCAAAAGATTAAGCTTCATGTAGTTTTCATTGTAGTGGATCTTTGTACTATGTTTTGGTTTTGATATAATGTGTTTGAGATCAAGATATTAGTTGGAATGTGTATCCCTCTAAATAAGTTTTCCGTAGAGTCCAAGATCACTTAAATCGTACATCGGGTTAGAAAGTTATCGTCATTTCTCTGAGTGTCAGATGTGCTGGTCACGGAGTGGTGATCTGACCACCAAGAACTCCAGTTTGACCGCCAAGGTCGCGGTCTAACCACTGGAGCTTGCAGAGAACTTTCATCTCTCTTGAAGGTGGCCGGTCTGATCACTAGGGAACAAAGAGTTTTGGTAGTCTATTCGAGGCTCATGTTCTGACCGTCAAGGTGGCCAGTCTGGCCACCATAGGACTAAAAAGTTTGAAACAACTAGTTTTAGAGTGGTTGGATTAGTGGCAGTCTGATCGTCAGTTGTATTGCGGTCTGACCGTCAGATGCGCAGAGAAGTCAGACTTTGGGCAACTGCTACATTTCGAGTTGTGGCCTATATATATCCTTTGTCCAGCGACTTAGAGGGTCTCTCCTACCCCCATTGAGTACACTTAGGCTAAGTAAAGTCCTCCCCTACACATTTGTGCTTGTGTTGCGTATAAAGATAGTGTGAGGCAATAATCGAGTGTATTTGCATTAGAGATTGAGCTTTAGCCACTTAGTGAGAGTCGAGTTCGTCTTGGTTTGTTACTGTAGGTATTTGCCAACACTTGGACGGCACAGTGGTGTTGTGATCCGGTGATCTTCTCAAATAAGCTTGTGAGAAGGCTCGGTGTGATTGTGAGAGGCTTTGTGCACATCTTGCCGGAGCGGTAAAGTACAACTCTTTTGGAATCGAGATAATGAGTGGTTCATTGGATTAATTTAGCTCAATATCAAGTTACTCGTGGTGAGCCTCTTCTCATGGTGAGAATTGTATACTTGATAGAGGAGCGGTTAAAGGCTTGAATCCACCTCAACATGGATTAGGGGAGACTGGCAAGTCTCCGAGATCATGGTAAAAAAAAGTAGTGTCTCATTTGTGGTTTATTTACTTAATCTTATTTATATTATATAATTTACATTCCTAGAATTATAATAGTTTACATATCACCCTAGGTTGCAAATTTTGACATAGATATAGAATTGATCACTTTGTTGAGACATAGATTTTGGGGGTTTTATATGTGTTGTAACCAATCTTTTAATTCCGTATTAGAATCAGTTATATCTTGCTAGATAGTTTTTAGACCCGCCTATTCACCCTGCCTCTAGTCGACCTCCTTGATCCTACAACGAGATGACTAGGTGCTTACTCAGCACTCGTTTAATATGCCTCCCCCCCTCTCTCTCTCACCCCTCAGTCTTTCCCCGCTGCCCGTCCCAAATCCGTCACCGCTCTCCCATTGAAAACCCTAGCACCGCCCGCCCGCCCCAAATCCGTTGTCGCTCTCTCGTCGCCTCTGCCTGACCGCCATATCAAGCTTGATGAGCTCTACATCAGTGCGCTCCATAGTGAATACTGGCGGAGGGGGTGGTGAGTTCTCCTCCCCGATCTCCTATAGAGATGAGTCGTTCGACTACTCGTCGATGATCTACTATGAGTGTGGTGCTAAGGCCACACGATGGATCTCTTGGAGCAACGACAATCTAACAAGGAGGTACTTGAAATGTGCTCGAGCTCGGGTTAGTTTAGTTCCTTTGATTTTTGGTTTGACTCATTTCCTTCTCTTTGTGGATTTGGTCTAATTTAAAATAGTATCCGTGTGCAAACAAGATTGGTGGCTGCAAGTTGTGGAGATGGTATGATGGTAGGACATCTGATTTTCCCAAACAAGTGTTGGTTGACATGCGAGATGCGATCAGATCTTTGAGGGAGGAGAACCAAGAACTTAGAGCTGTTGTCGATGCTAGAAATGTAGAGATCTAGGAGTTGAAGTTGAGGAGTGAAGAAAAGGTTGCTGCTCTTGTAAGGTGCTTGAGCTTGAATAATGAATGTGATGCTGAAAATGTTGCTAGGATTCATAAACTAGAGAAACAGAGAAAAATGCTGATGTATGTTGTTGGTGCTTGTGTAGTGATGGTTGTAAAAAATTTCAGTTTGTAATCCCTGAGACATGTAACCATTGAGCAAGGAATGAATGTATGCATGCTTATCATTTTTTCCAATTTGCAGTTTGTTACCAATGCAAGAATCAGTGGCATGGATATCCAAGTGTCAAGACAAATAATTACAACATGATTCAAGTCAGAAAATAGAAAAATATAGAATAAGAGTCATCATTGTATAAGAAGTGCATATAATGGAATAAAAACATACTTCTTATCTATGCAACATAGAATTCCTAATTTTCAGGAGGAGAAATGACAGCTTACAACAAAATCTCCCTATGTGACAATTGACAAGAGAGGCAAGGGAAAAAAATACCTTCTTGATTGCATTCTGTCAACACAAATGGTGCAGTTTTGCACATGCAAGAAAGAGCCACGATGAGCTCCAACAATAATGAGGTGCTCCCTGGAAACTGAAGGAAAAGGTCGAGAATCTGATCAAGCTGAAAGTATTGCACACAAAGTAGAAACATATAGACCACAAGCTAGCAGTATTGCACACAAGTAGACTACAGTTTGTCTATTACATTAGTAACATTAAACCCAGGTTTAAAAGAGAACCACCTAGCATAATTCAAAGTACAATAAAGCCACAATTTTTCACACAATCATACTAGAACGTCACGGTCTGGCACATACATTGCACATATCAACAGAGGTATCACTGAGTATTAGACAACTTCAGAAGCTTTGGAGGGGCCTTGGTCTGCTTGCTTGGCCTAAATTTCTTGGGCTTGATTCATGGTCTCTGCACCTGAACTTGAGCAGAAGCAGAACCGGATGTGACACTGATGTTGGCTTTAGAACAAGTTGTTTTCCCACAGTCACCTCTAGGTTAATGGTTGCATTCCCTCCTTCATGTGTGTTCACATAGGATCCTAACCATGATTTTGCGTCTGATCCACTCTAGTATACTGATGATGAGTAGGAACCTTGATTCAACAATACAGTGATTAAAAGACTCACACATGTTGTTGTCAACTAAATCACAATTTGCACCTAGCTTGAAATATGCCCTACTCCAATTATGTGGATTAGTTCTTAGCATTGCATCAGCGCCTGCAGGTGTTTCCTCGGCCAATTGTGCCCTATGGTAGTTGAACAGATTCTCACAAGGAGATTTTGCAACTCTCTAAAACAATTTCTGCTGCTTTCTATTCTTGTAAGTTTCCCTCCAGTTTGCGTAGATGTGTTTGGCACACATCATATGCTTTGCATTTGGCACCCATTTCCCAACAACATTGAGAAGCCCTTTCTACTGATATGAAATTATGACCCATCCCGCACCATCACCCACCATGAGATCCCTGAAAAGTATATCACAAAACCAATCCCAAGAATCACAAAACCAATCCCAAGAATTATTTGTCTATTTCTCAACCACAACCCAAGCTATGGGATACATCTGGTTATTTGCATCTCTCTGCCTAATGCACAAATAAGCTCTCCAGTGGTTGGTCCTTTGAAGAAATAGTCATCTAAACCTATGACCTTCCTGCATCTAGCTAGAAAACCTTTCTTGCAGGCATCAAAATAGATGTATATTCTCATGAAAACATTATCTAGGTTGTCTGGATGTAGTTTAACAACCATTGTGCTACCTGTATTGCTCCTCAACAACTCTTCTTGATAATCAAATATCCTAGCATATTGCCCGTTCATGGAATCCATCAACTCATGCATCACTATTGACTTTGCTCTCTTGCACTTGGAAATAGTAACATTAGCTTTCATCTGCTCTTGCACAAATTGCCTCATATAATATACCTTCCAAACAGGATTAACCATTATGGATGTCTTGAACTGATCAGCTATACTTATGGCAGTCACAAGAGAGTTATCCCTCCTTAGTGGGCAGGTATGTTGGTCTTTCAAGTGCTCACTTGTCATCCATTTGTCCTGGTTGTATTTGACAACAGAAGGTCCAAGGGAAATTGGACCAGTCACATTTTGCCCTGGCTCTCTTTAGGTCATTCTTGGCAAACTTGATGACTTTGAATGTAGCAAAGCCATATTTCTTTACTACCTTTATGAACTGATCATCCTTACTTGTAAATGTCATTCCTAACCTAAAAATAGTATTGGCTGCCTTTTGTCAAATATGAGAATCTTTGGCTTCCTTCTTATCAGTTCACCATCACTTCTTGCTTCATCATAGCTGTCCTCCTCTTCACTGCTGGAAAAATATGAAGTTTCACTGCCATCATCCAGTTTTTCAGCCACAACATCTCTTTAGAGTTGCTTCATGTCCTTCTTTGTGATAACCTTGTTAGATTCATCAACATGGATAGGATATTCTCCCTAGACAAACTTTTTCTTGAACTCCTTGTAGGCTACCATGTTTTCTTTAGCTTCCTTATCATCTTCAGAGCTATCAGCATCTCCAGGGAGCCAGTCGTTGTATGTGCTTGATTTATCTTGCTCATTCACTATCTTGCCCTTTGAACTTTTTGAAGAAGGCACCTTCTTGCCTTTAGATCTTGATGCAGAGGAATACTAAGACTTCACAAAGGATACAACCTTCACTACTTCTTTTGGAGACATTGATGGTGCAACAATAATGTCAACATCTTCTTCTGTGGCCTCAAGAACATCACCCTCATTCTCCCAGTCACTGTCACTTTGTTTCTCACCATCACCCTCAGCTTCACCATCATAGCCGGCATCAATAACAATTTCTTCCACATATATATCATCCATCCCACCATCAATTATGCAATCAAACACTGTCTGACATACCTTGTCGTCACTAAGCATCCCCAATCCATTAAAAAACTTCTTGCACAAGAACAACCAGTGCATCTTAACCATGTCTGATCTCTTACAGTGGTCTTGAAGGAGTCTATGGATCTCTGGCAGTGACATGTTATCTCTATCAATATATGGCATACCCTCTGAACCACCACAATACACAACTCCCTTCTCATCATTGTAAAACTCTCCATTGTAGTGAAATCTAACTACAAGCTTGTCTATGAAATCCATTTTCCACACCTCACCAGCACATATATGCATATAGGCAAGTTCACAAGATCAAAACATGTATTAAATCGACTACTCCACACTACCAGTAAACAAATAGAGGAATTAATCTTCTACAAAGAATACTACTGCGACTAGAAAAACCAACTCAACAAACATCAATTACATGGAAAAAGAACTAACATTCCAATCTCGATCCACGTGAGGCAATATAGATCTGCACGCGTCATAGTCGTTTTCCTCTCATGCTACACCTTGAACGCAGATGAGTAGGATGAGGCCGGGGGCGATAGGGCGGCAGGTCTTGGGTCCGGTGAGGGGCGGCAGAGCGGAGGCGATGAGAGAGCGGTGGAGGATTTGGGACAGGTGGCGGGGAAAGGCTGAGGGGTGAGAGAGAGGGGGGAGGGGAAGGCATATTAAACGGGCGCTGAGTCAGCACCTAGTTAGCTAGGTCACATATGCAAAATAGCCGTTTAGAGTGTCTAAGGATAAGTTGTAAAGTGTTTTGATAGGCTAGTGAGGTAACATTTCTGATTTTGATATTGATAGATGAAAATCGAACGAAGCCATAATTGAGGGTTAAAAATGGACTAATTTCTATACAGTAATATACGGTGAACCGGTGGTCGCGGAGTTTGAGGCCAGGCACCACCGGCCACGTGCGCCGTGCTAGCCGCTGGCCACGGCCTCTCTCATCAGCGGCAGGATCCAAACGGCGCCGAGGAGGAAGGCCGGGTGGTGGCGGAGCGGAACCGCGATTAGCTAGGGGATGGCGCAACAGAGGATGGCTGCTGTAGCCATTCGGATGACCATTGATTCGCTATATAGCGGACGGGATAGCGCGGATGCTGCATCCTTGGCGATTTTTACTCCCTGATATGCTGGCAGGGGCGCGTTACGGAAACAGCACCCTCACGTGCAGACGTATCCCAAACCCGTGGCCATTAAAAATTTTAACCGCAGCCACGGGAATAAAATAGGACCGTGGCCATGGATAAAATGTGCTCAATGCAATCTCTAAACGGGATAGTACCGATGGCGGGTCCATAGTTAAAAATTAGAAGGGCTTAACTTCCTCTTCCTCTTCCTCTTCATTCCCCTCTTTTTCTCATTTTCTTCTTCCTCCTCTCTTCTTCTCTTTCATACCAAAAAATTGTAGGGGCCCCTCCGCCCATGGATAGCATGGATGCCGCAAATGATAGGTAGAGAAAATTCAGATAACGTCAATCCCGTTCATCGTCCAAATGATAGGCAAATCATGGTGACATCTAAAGCAAACCCGATGAATTTGAGAGCAGATGTATGTAAAAGCACATTACAAGAGTTCTGTAACAACCAAAACAAATTTTGTGGCCAATCGTGGTATTTTGAAGGCAAATCCAAGGCAACGCAGACGTGGAGGCAAATTGGTACAGCTTTGAACGCAGTTCAGGCAATTTTGAGAAACGAATACGATAGAAAAAAAAATAGAGTAGCGAAGGATAACTTTCTAAGCAAATTAAGCTACATACGAAAACTACATTACTGGATTTATCTTTCAAATACTTCCATAAAAGTACAGATGGCTACTACTCAGGTGGTTACTTCCTTCCGTTCATCCGACATGCACATTCCAGCACAAAACTGAAAGCACATAGATAGATTAGCAAATACTACTGATGCTTAACATCATAATGCTTTGCTCCCTTTACAGCTCTGGTTCAAATAAGCTAAGCAGCATACCACAGAAACTGCTACGAAAGTGCGGCAGATCAGCATAGCGCTGTCACCACTCAACTAGTCACTACGCTCTTCCTACGCTAAATTAGATCATCAGAGTTCTAAGACACTCACACAAAAGATCAACATCCGTGATAAGTTAGCTGCCGCAAGCCCTGCTTGATGACTAACAGAACACCACAATGCCTGACAGTTAGTGAGGCCGAGCCTGGCTCTGCTGCTGGGCAGACTGTTGGCCCAAATAGCGTCGAATCGCTGTACTGTAAGCACTGCCTGTCAGACTCCCTCTCATCTGACCCGTGGGGCACCAGTTCTCACCCACAGGGAGCTCTGGAAGACCATCGGAAGCTCCAGCCTGAGACGCGCTTGGAGCAACAGTTTGTACACTGGGAGACTGCAGATGTGGTGGCGGCCGCGCCTGTGAAGTTGCTGCCCGGGGCACTGTTGGTGATCTCAATGCCTTGCTTTGCTGTGTAGGAAAAAGATGGCTTTGGATGTCCGCTTCGGTTGGTTGGATTTGAGCAGCTGCGGTTGTTTGAGGCGTGCTCGGAGCAACAGTTCGTACACTGGGAGACTGCAGATGTGGTGGCGCCCGCGCCTGTGGAGTTGCTGCCTGGGGCACTGTTGGCGATCTCAATGCCTGGCTTTGCTGTGTAGGAAAAAGATGGCTTTGGATGTCTGCTTGGGTTGGCAGAATTTGAGTAGCTGCCGTTGACTGGCCTGCGGCAGCTTGTGCCGTTTGATTCATTCGTGTGTGCAACCTGAGCTGATCCAGGGTCGGAGTCTGCTGCGTAGGCATAGCTCTGTAGGCGTTGGCTCCTCCAGCCTGTCCTGGGATTCCTGGCGACGGACGTATACCCATTAAATGTGGTGTCGGAAGACCAACAACCTGGCTGGGCAGATGGCTCGATGTGTTATGCATGTCCTGCTAACAATTATGATTCTGTCAATACATGTTTGCCATGATAAACTTAGCGAAGGCATGACATATGAAAGAAAAAAAGGATGGCTCTTGTGTCGTGAACTGTAGCTGGCTGGTAGCGCTGAGCTCAGTCAACAGACGGTAACAAGTACTCCACTATATCAATTTCAGGTCCTAGTGCCACCAACATACTTGCTAACAGCAAACAGCCGGTCACCCAGTATCTGCTAAGTACTTGCAGCAATATATAGCAAACCAGGACATGATTCTTGTTAGTTGTTACCAATTTTTATGGTTCTTTACCATATTAGTAAGGAGTTTATGTCAGGTATCATTATCTTACTGTTGTGTTGGACTGGATAAGCCAAAAGATCGTGCTTTGGTTTCTCTGGAACTTCCGTAAAATACTATGTAAATTATTATGGTTGTGCAAATATTGAGGTGGACTCTATCATACAGATTTTCCCAAAAAGAAAATAAAATAAAAGGCAGGACAGTATAGAAGTATGTAATGATGAGAGTAAAGCAACCCAAGTTAGTTGCAAAGTGTCTTTACAATAATTAGACAGTATACAAGTATCTAATGACTAACAAGGACAAAATGACACATCTTTGACCTCTAAATCACATTAGTATCCTAGCTCTGGTGCACATGATAAATTTTCACTTATCCCACAATATACTCGTTGCATGTAAATGCACATAAACTTGATATTCTGTATTATATTATGTTAGATTAGTATATATAATGATATAGTGACTTGAAAAGATGGTTACCAGCGTTGTTGACTGTAGATGTGATGGTATAGCGGTACTGGGAGTCCTTGGTAATGGCCCACCACCGTTATTCATTGGAGCAATGACACTGTCTGGATTTATCACCTGATGTGCTTGTGAAGAAGCTGGACTGGATAGCGGGATAGGAGGTGGACAATTGAGGATATTCGGCTGCAACCTTCTGGATGACCCTAGATTCTGTGGTGGCACTGGCAACGCCTGGACTCCTACTAGCTCTCTCCTGGGATTTCTAGGTATAGGAGGTCTTCTCATTTCTGATCCATGTAGTGGACCTATTTGTGGTTGCAACTGTACAATTTCACGATGTGTTTCCTGTGAAACATGTTGCATGCCAGATATTGAATTAGAGGTTTCAAGAGAAGGAGAGACAGCATCTGTGATAACAGGGCGCAGAACATTTTGAGGCAGAATAGATTCCAAGGTCCCAAATGTACTTGAGGCCAGTCCAGTAGTAGAAGGTAG
This sequence comes from Phragmites australis, assembly GCF_958298935.1. Classification (NCBI taxonomy): domain Eukaryota; kingdom Viridiplantae; phylum Streptophyta; class Magnoliopsida; order Poales; family Poaceae; genus Phragmites; species Phragmites australis. The sequence continues at coordinate 32,517,443 of NC_084930.1, read as the reverse complement.
TAACAAATTTTGACGAGAAGTCAAAGCCATGTTGCTAACCCCGTTATTTGCATCCCCTGGATACAGATCTTCTGTCTGGGCAGGAGCACTTATAGGAAAATCTGGAAGATAGTCTGCCACAGACAAATCTTGACTATTCAACAGAGGCTTCGTATCTTCTGAAGCCGATGCCCAATTCATTGACAGATCACCATCATCATTCCTGTTTATCAGATCTATGACATGGGAAGAAGATGAATCAGTTTCTACAGTATCTCCAGTCTGCTGAATGGCATGACCTGTGCGTCTATCCGATTTCTCATCATTAGCTGGAGCAGCTTTCCAAGATCCATCAGTAAATACAAAGACATCGATGACATCACCCCCAGTTTCTTGTAGTATCTGAGTTAAAAAAGGAAAGGGAGATCACATCAAAAACATAATGATTAATGAGATGAAAAATATGTGCAAAATACAACTTGCCTTGGCCATCTTTTGATCAATACGCAGGTCAATGAAGTTTGAAGGGGTGTTACAATACGGACAGCGCCAGGTTGGCTTTCTCAAGTTCATCTCCGTGTAATTATCATAATCAAAACACTAAACAATACGGTTATGTTATTCTCTTGTCAAAAAAAGCTCACTGAATCAATATAATCAAGGCAAGATTAAATAAATACCTGATAGTGTTTGCACAGGCGCCCTTTAATAGGAGTTTTTATGCGCCTAAAGCTGCAACAAGAAAAGGAAAACAAAATCCTATTCAACATCAAAAGTCAGCTCACCAGCATTTTCCAATCAAATATATTTAATCCAATTGTATTAAGTCAAGTAGATTTTAAAGTTCCAAAATGTTACCCAACTACCTAAAATCTACAGACAGACAATCAAAATAGTTGTTACATGGTGAATGTATGGTCTAGTATCCAACTGGGGGCTGCGAGTGCACTGTAATGTAACATAATCACTACGTTCATATGCATACAAGACATAATTATCTTTTGCACTTTTTTCATCAGCAACCATACACAGAAATGGTTCATTTCTAACTAGATACTATATTAGTTCTTATCAAGGTTCCCTGTCATTTCTACCTGCAAGGCAGCAAGAACTCAGTTGAGACGTTGAGACCCAGCCTGTTGTAATATAGTTCCTCTATATATATGCATGCATACATCTAATTTTATCAACATAAACATCGTACAACAAAGCATATTCCAAGAAGAATGCAATACAGCACCTTATGGGGCAATTTAGAGAAACTCTTGATGGTCCCTCAAGTACATCAGAATCTACACAGAAATCAGGTGACACCATGATTATAACAAAAAGTTTGTTCGAAACTAAGCTGCCAATGTGAAAACACGTGTACTGTATAAACTACTGTCAATGAATACACATCAATCATGGAAAACACATTCCAAGGTTTAATTTCTACAATCGCTAGATAAATTTTATGCCAGCAAAACATTATTCTTTGAACAGGAAAGCAAGACGTGATAAAGAAAAAGAGAATGGAACTGCTATCAACAAATGAGCATAGTTATCAAAACCGGATAGACCGGCTGTTTGGCCAGGGAAACCAGAACTGGAGCCTGGTTCGGTCCACTTCATATCATCAGAAGGCTCATGCACTGAAGCCATTTTGAACCGGCAAAGCACGCCACTGAGCTATCCGATTTTGCATGAACCCAACTGAGACTGATCAGCCGGCGATTGGGCTTTAAAGACTTAGATACAACTGTGCTGACCACCCCAGCAAGGCATGTTGACTTGCTAGAAGTTCATATAAGGTCTATCTAACAGCATACAGTAATACTACCTACAGTCACAAATACTTGACGTTTTGGACACGGTACATTTTCATAAAAGAAAAATGAAATGTAAATGGGTCTGTAGTTTCAGAAAGTAATGGATCTGCAGTATCAAGGATAAGAAGTCCATTTTCATAAGAACATACAGGGCAGCACACTATCAGATAGGAGAAGATTAACTGTCATTTACAGAAAAAAATGCTATTTTAATTTGAGTCAAGTAACTGTAGAAGCATAACACAAAACATACTGAACATGTACTCTACTACTCTGCACAGAAAGAACTAAAATAAATTTCACCTACCAGCAGAATCAACAGTGACAGGTTGGGCATAGTCATCGAGCCTTGGAGCACCGAAGGATGTCAAATTGTTTACAAATGCCACAGCTATGATATAGCTAGCTGCATCATAAAGTTAAATCAACATAGAGTCATAAATAAATAATTAGGGCAGATTGGTGTATGCTTTTAAAGTAGAATTCAGAGAACAGATCAGTGTGACCAAGCGTACCATTGAAATATCCAACAGCTTGGATAATGTTTGCCCCGTATTTAAGCATTTTGGTGATATCAGTGGGGAACTGGGGTCCCATTTCCTGTTACATCGTTTGATATGCACGAGCTCAGTTTGTATTAAAAAAACATAACTATAACAGAAGTCATGGAAGGCAGGATAACGTAGCGAGACACTAACCATTGAAACATTAGTCCTCTTGTCCACGCCCTTTCCATTGACCAAAAAGCTGAAACAGAAGAAAAAAAAGACTTGTGGTTCTAGGTTCAACACTGGCATGTGGCAAGCATCAAAGCCGACAAAGAAACACACCTAACATGTGGTGGGCTTGTGATACATGACGAGGCATCTAAATTTTCCTTTTGTACTACAATTAGTCTCTGCAAAAGGTGAGACAATCAGCAAAGTTACTGACATGAAATCTACATGGGAAATATATTGGTAAGTATAAGGACTAAAATACATAGTCCTGAACTCCAGCCATTAGTCTGGCATACATTATTGCAATCAGTATACATACAAAAATATGCAATTGGACAAGACGAGAGTGAGCTCACAAAGAGACCTTGCATTAATTAGCATACGAGCAAACCCTATGCAGCCTTACAGTCCTCTGAACTCATATATTTTCAAAGGTATAACATAGGTAACTAAATGCATTTCAAATCAGAAGATTTTTAAGCAAGCTGGTTCTTATCTTTTGTGTTACCAGGGACAGAGAGTGGCTACCATACAGAGACATCAAAGGTACTCCCAATGATTCCAAATATAAGTTTATTTGGACCTGTGCACAGGAAATTAAGGTGTACAATGACCAAATTGCCTATCAATCATTCTCATCATTCTACTAAAAAAATCATTCTCATAATTCCGCTAAAAAATCATTATCGTCATTAATGTGGATGGTATGCTTCCTTCATTAACTGGGCTGTATTTAATTAGGGGCAAGACAGGGAAGAGGAAGTGAAAAGGTGCTTTGAAGTTGTTGATGGACTCATATTTTATCCATAGAAAACTACATGGACTTATATTAGTAATCAGAGGGAGTACCAAAGATTCAGATGTCCATTAGAAAAAAAAAGGTTCAGATGTCCAATATGCAATTAACTTTACAAGAGATCAATGCACTGTCGAAGTGGTGTCAACAACAGAATCAGTACCTTCTCATATGCCTTATCGATGCAAAAAAAAAAAGGAGGAAAAAGAACATGAAGCTACAGAATCATGTGAATATTGCACATACACCTAAGAGGGTTGTGTTTTTTTCAATTCATGCGTTTGATCAAGAAACACAATAGGTAACTTGGCAGTAAAGTGAATAGTTTAACAGCAGAAACACTAGCATCAGTAAACGAACACTTCAAATAGCAGCAATAACTTGTTGAGAAAGCCCATCAGCTAACAATACCAAAGATGCATGCCATGAACATTTGCCCAGGAACGGTACTTACAATCCTTTCATCCCGAGGTAGGTTCCTCTCAATAAAGAAGTCAGCCATTAATACATCATAGCCAACCTGCAGAGGGTAGACAAATATATCCAAATCATGTATTCAGAGGTAAAAACAAACCTTTGCAGCTCAAGTCTCCACATATGATGATTTCCGAATTGCATAAAAGTTGACATAGAACATGATTCGAATTTTAGCTAAACAGAGTAACTACCTTTGCTTCCATCGAAGTGACTAGACGCTCAAACTTCAGCTGAGGATAATACCTACAAAATTAAAAACTGTAAATGAACAGATAACATGTGCTATAGTGCTAATGTATGATTCAGGATTTGAATAACCGGAACACATGCAATCAAAGATTTATTCAATTTGACTTTTGATAGCCTACATAATTGAGAATGTGCTGTAACAGAATTCATCTAAACAATTGACCTCCAGCTCTAAGTATATTTGAATATCTATTCTAATTGTGAATCTAATTGCGGAAAATATGCAACAGTGATGTCAAATTTTCAGATCATTTTTCAGTACATTTTGAACTTCAAATCAGATATTGAGGGTTGACATATAACTTTGAACTAAAATTCTTTTCCCTGTCAAAGAGCATTAATATCGTTTTCTAATATTTAGACATTTCATAGCAGTATTTTGAACAAGAAAAGCTCTAAGAAAAAAGGTCTTCTAATCGCAAATTTTTCATATTTGGAGAGCATGTGCATGCGCGCGTGTGTGAGAGAGCTATTCTCTACCTTGGCATTATTTTTGAAATAATTTCAAGCACAGAACTGTCATTAGCTGTCTGGCTCTGGCCAAGGGATGTGCAGAAGTTGCCAGAGAGCTGCCAAGAAAAAATATATATAATTAGTCAAGGTATATTTGACGGCCAAGCCACTAACACCACAAGCATGGACTCAAAATACAACAACCACTCATGGAACAATAAACATTATTTTTTTAAGAAACAAACATTACAGGCACACCTCATTAGCCATTCTGAGAATGTCTGTGGAATCTGTAGGTTGAAACCAGTTATTGAAACAAGCATTCTGCAAAACAGCCTGCGTAAGTTACTACCTTAGTACCGTTGGTAGATTAACCTGCATATTATGCCAGAACGATAGACTTAAAAGGAAAATTGCATAGCTCAGGGTTCTGGAATATAAATATATAATATAGAATCAAAATATGCACAAAACTCTTCTCACTTGAAACAACTCCAAACAAATTGTGGATAAACAGTCAGAAAATTAACAGAGAACATGGTAATTTTTGCCTACAGCATAAGGGCATGCCGGCATAGCATATTAAGCATTGGGTTAAAACAGTACTGTACATACAGTTATGCTACAAAACTATTCTTCTCAAACTCTACAAGTCAATATATGTTTGGAACTCTGGACGTGGAAATAAAACAATCTGAGCAAAGGAAATAAAATAATTTGGTTCCAGTTGAAAAAAGTAACTATCTGATATCTCATATATGACTGAGAAAGAAGGAAATGTACCTTGCATGATATGACTAGTACCATAACAGAAGACTGTATAAATGGATCTTTCCTCAGATCATATACCTGGCCAACAATGGTAGATTCACATCAATAACATTGGTGGGCATACCTGAATTTGTCAACTAATTATATGATCTCCTTTAATGGTCAAATCTGGACATTTGGTAATTCTAAGAGACATTTGTTCAGTAGCTCACAGATCATGCCAAAGTTGGTAGATGACACTAGCAAATCAAGGATGGACCAGATGGCACCTTGAAAGGGGAAATAATGGAAGAAAAGGTACAGAATAGTGTGTCAACTGGTATGGGAAATCTAGGTTTCCTGTACACGTAGGAATTAGAATGTCAAGAGTATGCTAAGCAGTCACGCTAATTTAAAGGGAACGTATTTCACTTCACTTTCCATATTAGATTATCTATCCATACACAGAATGTGTTAGTAAAATACGTTGTTTTTTATGCTGCAATATTTCCCTACAGTTACTGAACTGTATTTTGACTATTAAACGGCAATGCTTCGATACTTCATAAAAATGTCATGGTAGTTATAGAAAACGCTAACTATCATGCATTCATTGCAATACTAATGTTCATTATAGAAAACGCTAACTATCATGCATTCATTGCAATACTAATGTTGCATTAAGACATTCCACTTTTAGAGTGAAGGTAAAAAGGCAGCTAAGCTTCTACTGAAAGCAAGAAGTAATTACACCAGATAAACATTCCTCTTCTATACTAAATTAATTTTATCACAACTGCTACAGTAATTCATTCAAAGAGTTAATCATTGTAGAAACAGCAATTCAGGTCAAATAATTAGCTTCCCAGCACATAATTACCATATCCGTTAGACCACTACTTGAACCGATCAAACATGCAACAATCGAGTATAATTCCCTAAAAAAACAAGAACGAATTGACTCGTAGACGATGAGAGCAAACGGCATTACCTTCCTCAAAGTGTTGGGTATCTCAACGGCCATCTCAGGAACATCACCGGCCGAGAGCGCGAAGTCAATCCCTCTGCAAGCGCAAAGCACGAAGAGTCGGTACGCCGTCGAGGAACAACGCGGCAGCCATAAACCCTAACCACTAGAGGACTCGAAGGGGCGCACGCGCGGGAATGGCAGGTAGCCCTAGGAAACTCCGAAGCGCAGAGGTGGGGTTGGGGAGGCGAACCTGGCGAAAGCGTAGACGAGGTGAGCGAACTGGGCGGCGGGGAGGACGCTCATGCCGCGCAAGTGGGTCCTGATGCGGTCGCCGATCACCTTCAGGCGGAGCGCATTCACGGCCAGCGCCTGCTGCTGCTGGTCCTTGGGCTGCTGCTGCTGCGCCTGCGTAGGCGGTGGCGCCGGGCGAGGCGCCGGAGCGGCGGCGCTCGCCATCACCGGAGGGTTTTGCGCGGGCGCGGAGCGCGAGCGGCGAAGAGCAGAGGTGGAAGGTTGTTGTGTGTTCTGCTGGTGATGATACAACAAGACGGAAAAAAAATCTCCGCGAAAAAGAAAAATAGCTGTGAGAAATTTCCGTGTAGTGTTGGACAGTTGGGCGTAGATGCAGGAAAAGTACGGGTAATTTTAGTTTTTTCTACTTCTACTCGTTAAAATATAGAGTAGCTAATTATTTAATGAAGAAAATAGTTATCCGTGAGTTAATCTAGTGCGGGTGTGAAAAAACTATATATGTATGTGGATATAGACACGAGGGCACACCAAACTTACAGCTACTATCCAAACATACGCCTACGTCACAATCAATCACCAATAAATTGATAGAGATATTCACAATAGTAATCCAAACAAACCCCATAAATATGACATAAGAAAACCCCTACTCCTTTTTTTTCTTTATCTTAAAACCTCCACTTCTAGAATAACATTATTGCAATTTAATTTCAGTTGTTTGCATTGGATATTAGTGGATCTTATGTGATGACCTTTGTTTTACGAGCCTTATTACTATTTAATTATTAGTGTTAGTCAGTTAGTTGTATTAGATACAAACAGTCACGTATAAATCTCATCTTGCTATATAACTTTAACTACTAGTTGCTTTGGGTATCATGGCTTGTGGCTATTTAATTTTCATTGCTCGATGTGTGATATAAGTCGATCAAATGAAGAGCAGTTTAGATGTCTAAAAATTAGATTCCTCTTCTTAAATATGATATGACCTAGCCTTTGACATGCTTTTTTGATTAAAGGGAGATATAGGTGAGTGTGTTCATATCACATGTTTACAAATAAATTTATTAAAAGCATTCACGTGTATATTTAGTGAATACTAGGATTTAAAATCCTAATAAGTAGAGTTATACCATGGCGCCTCATCACCTATTGTTTCCTCTGGCATGCTTCTGTTACTAGATAATTTTTTCCATCGCATTAAATTAACAGGAAGTTCCTTAGGCGAGGTGTCACGAAGGCGAACTCGTGTTTGCACCATGAAGGCAAAGGAGGTAATTGAAGTAGTGCGTGGCTCCAAGTCCATACTCAAAAGGAACTCGTGTTTGCACCATGAAGGCAAAGGAGATAGTTGATCTACTGGTCTTTGTGTCGCTTCCGCCCGGTTTATCTTCCCCTCCGTAGCCGACCTCTCCGCGGCAAGTAACCAAGGAAATGGCTACTCTCTTGCACCAGCACCGATGAGTTCAAGAGTGTCTGACCTCTTCCACAACCCATCTGTGGTTCCACCTCAGGGCGCCATGGCAGCGCCTCCCCGCTCTCTCTCTCTCTCTCTCTCTCTCTCTCTCTCTCTCTCTCTGTATGAAATGGTCGTGTTGCGACGTGCAAGCCGGACAGAGGACGGAGCAACAGAGCCGGTGGATAAAACAGGACAGCAGATACCAAGGAGCACATTGCATGACACCGTACTTCCAAACTTTTTTCTTCTGCGACTCCCACCAGTCAGTCCTCTTAATCGTAAATAAAACACAGGAGTGCTACTAATATCATAATCGACCATACACAAAGGATTGTCAACGACTCCGCATCAACAGCATGGTTTCAATTGCCTATGTAGCTGGTGATTAAAAAAGCACAAACTACTTAACCGCATTTTCAACGTAACAATGACAGAAAGCATCATCATTCTACAAGGAAAAGGACTTTTAACTGTTAGCTGTAAGGAACACCTGTTCAGACGTTTTCTGCCATCAGCACCAGCAAGTAGACATTCACTACAGCTATCCAGTCATTTCCAGAGTCAAACTTTACAGTATAAAATAGCGTACAAAACAAAACATCTACAGAAGACTACAATCTCCACCCCAAGATTGTGTCCGAAATGCTTCCCCATCCATAAACATTTTGCAAGTGCAGAAGAGTAACAGGAAAAAACCACACGGAAGTAAGGTTTCTGTTCCTCAGTATGATCTCCATTTTAGTTGGAATAATGGCAGGATAGATTTGCATCAGACCCCAGACCATTTAAAGACGGAACCCTTTAAAGACAAAAGGTACACGGATTGACATTTCAACATTGTGTTAAGCGTACCTAAAGTCACCATAAACAAGTTTGGGGATGCTTCATCACAAATTCTCAGTTCAGTTTAGAGAAAATCTGGCTAAATGATATTAATTTTTATCTTCCTGGGAGGTGTTCCAGGTTTTGACATGTTCCCCGTTCCTGCTTTTCCTTTCTTTTCAGAAGGCTTTAGAATCTGGAATGAACATGTCAGTGAATCATCAATGCTCATCATAGCACCAGCATTGTCGAACTCGCCACAGTAGTTGGGTGCGGAGAATATGGTTACAAGCTGGCGCTTTGCAAAAAATTCATAACCATCCTCAACGACCTGCGCAGAGAAGATTAGGATATAAAGCAGCACATGGTAATGAAGGCAATGCACAATAATGAGAATTCACAACAGCATAGATCCACTGAGAAATGGTGCTCAAGATGCCTGAGTTAATTCCTCTAGAGCACGTTTGAGCAAACCAAGAATATCCGATTCTCTTATTCGAGAAGGGGAAATACATCGGCATTTTTAGATTAATAGTTAAAGCTCAAACTGCATGAACTAGACCGTAGCATACCAGACCGTTGGATTGAATTTGACCATTTCACTTTAGTCTTAACCAAGTTTACCCATGTCATCTGGTACTTGGTTCAAAGTTTTAGATCCTTAGCAGAAGTGGACTGCCGACACAATAGATAAAAAAACTATTGCCTGCTGTGTCCAATACCAAACAACAAACTCACCCTACAAAAGGTCATGCATGCAGTTTCTTTTTGTCAACAGCAGGGTTACACTTATTTTTACAACAATGAAAAGCATATTTTGCAAATGATGTTGATGCTCTGAAATAATTCACTGATGCAGATTTCTTTAAAAAATTTACGTGTCTGATATAGGTCATTTGTAAATAGAATCTTTTTTTCAAAAAGAAACCAAATTATATAAATCAGAATGTCTTAAATAAAGGCTTCATAATCAAATGGAGAAAAAAAATCAATTCTAAAGAACAGGTTAGTAGTCGTTTAATCAGGGTTCGAATAATTCTTGATATAATAGTTATTTGTTGCAGAAGCATGATCAACTGAATTGTCACATGAAATATGCACTTACTGTTAAAAGATTAACAAAATCAAAGGTGGGACAGCTGTTCTTACTTGCTAGAAAAATGTACCACAAGATCAATATGAATACCTGATGGGCCCTGCAGACCAGATCTAAATCATGTTTCTGAAGAAACTCAGCAACCTTGTCAGCTCCGAAGGTGTAGGATACACCCCTGTCATTCTCACCCCACCCTTCAACTTCTTTATCAGGGTCAGACCATAGCAGATCACAGAGAAGGCCATGGTCAGGCACATCCACAGGACGGGCAATGTTACGTATCTGGTCCATATTCTTCAACTCAGGAGACAAACCCCCATGCATGCACAAGATCTTATCATCAATAAGTGCAGCCACTGGGAGGCAGTTGAAACAATCTGTGAAGGTTTTCCACAGACGAACATTGAATCTCCTCTTGCATTCATCAAAAAATCCATATATTCGGTTGATAGATGCACATTCATGGTTTCCCCTGAGAAGAAAGAAGTTCTCCGGGTACTTTATCTTGTATGCAAGGAGAAGGCATATCGTTTCTATACTCTGTTTTCCTCTATCAACGTAGTCACCCAGAAACAGATAGTTAGCCTCAGGTGGATAGCCACCATACTCGAATAAACGAAGAAGATCAGAATACTGGCCATGGATATCCCCTGACAATGAGTAAAGGAGCTGTTAAATGCTGAACATGATTTCAAATATTATCTCATTGTACATGACAAGTTTACACAGCATATATTGACCTTAAGGCAAAAGTATGAACCTATTCAACAGAAAACATGTGTTATTGGACTTAGCACACTAACAGGACTCGAAATGAGGGGAGTTAATCTTTGCACTTTATTACAGTCTTCACTGTAAAGTTACCAGTCCTTTACAAGACAATACCATCATATACAATGTTATCAACTCGTAAAGTTGAGTCAAGTCCCTGTAGGGGCGACTTGGTCAACTAGGTGGTCTGCTAGTCGCAACTAGTCCACGGCTAGTCAGGAGGGCAATTTCAGCAATCAGCAATTCAGCACACAAATCTATAATCTACATATATATATATATATACTATTTTGCATCAAACAAAGAGAACACATAAAAGACATCATAGAAATTAAGTAGCGTCGCAAGTTAGCTTAGTAACGAGTTATAACGACAAAAATTTAAGATAAGGACATCAAGGTCTAAAGTTCGCCACACTGCACCTAGGTCCAAACTGAAACAGGAGCAACAGAGCAAGTTGGGAGTCTAGCCTCCCCAAGTCATGGATAATCACAATTAGTAGACAAGTCAGGTGACTTGTAAGGAGAGTCGAGTCGAGGTGCTCAAGTGCACTGACTTGTCAATTAATCGTCGATTAGTCGCGTGACTTAATAACATTGATCATATATTGGATAAAGCTAATTCAAAAGGTGGCACAACAAAACAACAAATTACATCCGGTTATCCACTCAACGACCAAATGTACTTTGAACTGAAAACCTCAGCTGTGAATTTCCAAACCATAATCACAGGGGCCGGGGTCGATGTCGCGACCCCAAACGACCCGGATCGCGGGTCCAGTTCACCACCGGACACGTCCCGCGGGACTCCGCTCGCCCGCCCGCCGCCGTGCCGCTCGCCTGCTGCGCTTCCCGCCCGCTCTATTGAATGGATAAGGAGAGAGAGAGAGAGAGAGAGAGAGAGAGAGAGAGAGAGAGAGAGAGAGCAGCTGGTTGGATAAGGGAGAGAGAGAGAGAGAGAGATAAGGGCGGGGGGAGATAAGGAGAGAGAGGTAAGTGAGAGAGATTGTTTGTGTTAAGAAAAAAAGTCAAATATATCAAATATATATTATTTGTGTTAAAAAAAAGGCAAATAAAAATAAAAAAAGCATATTAGCAAAATCAACCTGGGTCGTCGACCCGGATGAATCGGGGTTGCGTTCCGCGTCACTAATTTGTCGTACCGAAGAGGTATACCCCTTTCGTATCACATTTTTGTTAGATGTCGACCCGCGTCCCGTGACCCATTCCTCGACCCGATCAACCCAAATTTCTAGTGACTATGTTCCAAACAGAGAAATCAACTCTGGATTTTGCATTATGGTGTAAACAGTTTGTCCAATCACAACTTGGAATATGTGAAATCCATCATCAGCAGTTTCACATGCCTGAATGGTTCCACAAGGTTGGAACATATTACACGGGTGATTGGGGGTGAAACCCTACCATTTTACACATTTCTGTCTAGTGCATATAGTATATATAGTATGTGATACCCTAAAGGGTCAGTGAGTTAATACAAACCAAACAATCTTTGACAGGTAACAGCAATTCTCTGAATATTTGTTGACTTGTGAAGATCAGATATTGGTCACACTTCTGGCATGCTACACTGCAAATAGCCAAATACAACACGATGTCTCAGAGAGATCTAAGTGAATGGATATCTTAATGCAGTTACCTTCTGTATAACAAATAAATGCCCCTGCCGAAATTACAAAAAGATGAAAAGAAAAGAAGAAAAAAAAACTAGCTGAAGATACTTCCACAACTTACCCCCCCCCCCCCCAAAAAAAAAAAACCCAACCCAAAATAATAATAATAAAATGAAATAAAAAAAAACTGTCCCCTTGACATTATTTTCTTTGCTATTTCACTGTAAAGGGCACACAAACTTAGGAACTAGTCATATCATACTAGCTCTCATGTTAGCAATTGCAATTCCAAACTAATTATTTTCTTCCACTTGCACCCTTGTCTTCACGCTCTCACTTTTCTCTCTGATCAACAATCTCAAGCGTGGTATAATGGCATATGCACATATTAGGAAAACCGCTATTACTCCACTGTCTTTCTATGTTATATATATGCTATCATTAATAGAAAGAAGTAGCAGAGGGGGGAGTTTGCAAGCAGGGCGGGCTTGTGGGGTGTAAATGCCACAAAATAGATTTGGGATGTTTAGGACTGTTTTTTTTGGGGGGGGGGGGAGGGGGGTGTTCAAACTAGTAGTGAAAAGTGGGGGTGCTCTTGCAATTTCCCAAATGTTTCTAAGCAGATTATCCAGAGAATTTTGAATGAGAACATGTGTGCAATCCATGCCAAATCAAGAAGCAATGATACAGAACGTGGTACTGGTACCTTCAGTTGACAATGAAATCACAGGTCTATCCAGAGAGTAAGCAAGGAGCTGATAGCTTTCTGGAAAAGTAAAGCTCATACACACATGACGGTAAGGAGGTTTAAAATGTCGAAGTCGCATATTCTATTATTCTTACGTGGAGGTTGGTTTGAGACAACCTCGCATATTCATGGTTCATTCTTGTTTGATTCTCACTTCGGAACACAATACTAGCCCTCCTGCTAGAATACCTTCGTTTCCCCCGACCTATTTTGTGATTGGTGAATCCCTATCGAGACTGAACAAAAGAATAACAATAGAATCACCGAAACTAGCAGTAATAAGAAATCCAAACAGAGCGGTTCATAAGGCAATCATACATTTTCTTTGAAGTTCCTACCCGCGTTACTCATTCCAGTTACTAATAGAGCATGTCGACACGCTACGGGATTCCAAGAACATCAAATCCAGAGAGCCCATCCCAATAGCAACAATTTCTCAGACGAAGAAGACGAAGGCCTGATAGGCTACTAAGACGCCAATCAGGGTTGCTTGGAGGCCGCCCTTACCGCATATCTTGATGGGGGCCTCGAGCTCGAGGAGGTTGGGCTGGGAGAGGAACACATCCTTGGCGGCGGCGCAGAGCCTCCGGATCTCCGCGTCCGTCACCTGCGCGTTGCGCGGCGTCCGCCCGCCGCGGGCCTCGAGGAGCCGCCGGATCACGTCGTCGACCGCCGCCGCGTCCATCGCCTCGCCGCGCCGGGGAGGGAAGGGAAACCCTAGCTCAGCTGCCGCCGCGCCTCGCCGAAAAACCCCCGCCCGAAATCGGGGACCGCTAAAACCCTAGCTCTCTCTTAAAGCCTCCTGCGCCGATCGACGAAGACGACACGGAAAGGGAGGGAGGGAGGAGGGGTGGACGTGCAGAGCGGCGAGCCGGAGTGGTGGGTCGCAGAGATTATTGCGTCGAGTCCCCCTCGGGTTGCCCCAGGAACAGGTGTGTAACTTGCGAGATGCAACACGTATAATTTATCTTAGTTATTTATCTATCTGATCTAATATTTATCTATCTCTTTATTTTTCTCACATATCCTAATAACTCTTACCACCTACCTCTAATACAAGTCTCAACGCAAACGAACGGTTCAGATAAGACATGTGAGTAAAGGTTAGTGAAAATTTCACATTCGTATAACTTGGTTGATTTACATTTAGATTGGGTTTGATCAAGCAGGACTGACCTATTAAAGTGGTTAGAGGATTGATCCATCAAGACTAGTCAAAGTAGTTGGAGGTTTTAGTCCAAACTAAAAAAGTTGTTAGAGACTCCCATTCTAATTCATTGAGGAAGATTTTGAATTTGCAATTTGCATTGTTCTCTAATGCAACCTGTAGATAAAAAATTCGAAAAAGTAGCATCGAGCACCGGTGTCATTGTGACTGCTCTTGGGAATACATTATTAGTTACTGATTCCAATTGTAATATATACTTCAACATGACACGTTTAATCTAGATATTCATAATAGTAGGTTGGCCAAAGTTAAATGGATGCAATCAACCTTTTCAACGCATGAGAGTGTTCCGTTACTTTATAATTGCTAACTCTGGCCAATAATAATCCAATTTTACATGAAAAGTTCCTGGGTATATAACATATATTTTCTGCAAAAAAATGGGGTTGATAGCGCTATTATGTTGTACAACAATATATGATGTGGATTGAAATTAAAGTGACAATTCTTCGGAGTTGCTCCTAACTTTTTAGGCGTGTATAAGAACTAATAGTCACGCACACTATTAGAGACATGTTTCTAGCCATATAGACATGCATTTGGCACGAATGCAATCAACCAAGCCCAAAGAAAGTGCACGTTAGAATGACGAATTGTGTAATAATAACAAGATACCATATTGTAGAAAACATGTGAGAGGACGTCAAGCAGATGGTCGAGGAGATCTAGAGAAGGATAGGAGAAGATGGCAAGCTTCAAACTATTTACAATATTCAAGTTTACAGCTCGGTCTTTTGAGATACATGCGAGTAGTTTAGCTAGGTTAGGTTTGGTCCATTTGATTTTTTAGGTAAATTCTAATACTCTATCTTGGCTTATGTCTTATATATTCAATATATGTTCATGTAAGATGAAGTCTGATGTGGCAAGTGATTAAATAGGAAACGAGAAGGAGCAAGTGTTTTATGGAAGAAATAAGCTAGGTTTGAAATAAAAAAACAAGAAACGAGCATAGATAATATGTATTAAAAGTTTGTTTCTTATCATATGTTTCTTGTATTCTCTTATAAGAAATAGTTATAGACGTCATGCATTGGGTTAGGTTGCCATCCTATCTTTTGATGTACATGTCACCGGAACTTGCAGCCTCAACGCATCACCTGTTGGCTATAAATACTTGTCATGGTGTCACTTATATATAACAAACATTGTTTCTTTCACCAAAGTCTCCAATCGAGCATCATAGATGTGTTTAGTGAAATGTTTTCTCCCCTCTCCACCGCCGTTTCTTTGGTGCTACAAAAGAGGTGGACTGTTGTAGTGTGTGGTTCAATGTTTTTTGCTGGTTCTCTTAGATCTAGTTGTTCTGTATCACACGAGGAATTTTAGGAATCAGAGTGCTAGAGCCATTTGTATACGTGATATTGTCTTTAGAACCCAGGGCGGATCCAAAGTGGCTGGGTGAGCTCAAGTCCCCTACTTGCTAGAACACCATTGAAAAAAGAGACGGATGAGGAGAGAGGTAAAGAAGGAAAAAGAAGATGAGAGCCTGTACAATTCACTCCACGTGCGCCAGTGTTTGGAAGCATGCCAAATCGTAGTGTTAGCGTAGGCACACTTGTATCTCCTTTTGGTTTAAACTCGTGTATAACACGAATCCTAGCGTAAGCACATTTGTGTTTTCTTATGGCTTAAACTTCAAATCTGAGATTCAGGGGAGACAAAAAAAGAACAAACGAGAGAAGAAGAAGACGCTCCACCACAAAGACAGGGACGCAGAAATCGACAGTGCTGAACTCAGAAACCCAAGCCCACACACAACTGAAAGCCAACATAAATGCACACCCGCTGCACGGGCCCCAGAGAGAGGGATGAAATCATGAAAGCGACCAGGCCGCGCTAGGCGCTCGCTAGCTGATACGGCGCGGCGGGAGGGCGAACCGGCGAACCCCCAACCCCACGCTGCACGAGCCGCGCACGGGAAAAAGACGCCAAAACCCCGGTAAAAGTCTCGAAAAAACAAGCCCAAAGCGGGCGGGCGCGGGCGGGCAAGCAACCGGCCACCCACCGAGCTCGGCTCCGCTCAGCAGCAGCAGCAAGGCATGGGCGCAACACTAAAAAGAAGGAAGCGGCCGCGCTTCCAACCCAAACCCACCATCTTCTCTCTCTCCTCGCTTCCTCCCCCGGCTCTTCCACCCCCTCCTTCTCATCGCGGTGACGCTGCGCCGCGCTTGGCCTTGGCGTTTGCGGTTGCGAGGCGCGGGCAGGAAGGATGGATGAGCGGGGGCTGGGTGGGTTCGGCGGGCGCCGCGCGGCGGTGCAGGACCACGACCACCACGGGCGGGAGGCGATGCTGCTCCTGCAGCATCAGCAACAGCGGCGGCGGCAGCTGGAGGAGGAGGAGGAGGAGGTGCGGCGCCAGATGTTCGGCGAGGTGGCGGCGTTCCCGGCGGCGCTGGGCCACGGCCAGCTCGTGGACTGCGGGGAGGAGTCGGGCGGCCTCGGCGACAGCGACGTGGGCGGGTCGGAACCAGAGCCGGCGCCGGCGCGGCCGCGCGGGGGGTCCGGCAGCAAGCGGAGCCGCGCCGCCGAGGTGCACAACCTCTCCGAGAAGGTGGTGGCGCTGCCATTTCTCAAGTGTTCCTCTTGCTTTCGCGCTGATTTCTCAGTGCAAGTGCTAAAAATCGTAGCTTGGTTTCGTTGGCAGAGGAGGAGAAGCAGGATCAACGAGAAGATGAAGGCGCTGCAGAGCCTGATACCGAACTCCAACAAGGTCAGTAGAAAGCGAGAAGGCCTATATCTTTCGCCATGAATTGAGGCTTATTGAGTTGTGGTTCGTTCTGGAATCGAACTTATGGGTTTGCTTTCTGGTGGATTTTTTTTTTCGGGGGGGGGGGGGGGGGTGCAGACTGACAAGGCATCCATGCTGGACGAGGCCATTGAGTATCTGAAGCAACTGCAGGTCCAAGTGCAGGTGAGCAAATAGCACATGTCTGCATGATGCGAATGCATCTGTCCGATGCAAACTAGGAACATTAATATAGAGTTGCCATATTATGGCCTGATCCTTCACCCAACCCGTGACAGACTTGGATGATGCGTGATGCTGGTCGTGTTATTATACCTAGCAGGTGGCCTTTGCATGATGCGTGATAGATGCTCCATTAAGTTGCATATACCCTTCATTTTTATTTGTTCACCCATGATTTGGTTGACGGGATGCTTTGTCTTTTTAGGTGTTAGACTGTTACTCCACCATGGTCAAATTATTCATCAATGCCAAACTTGCTTGTTGTTTTGTCAAGTAAAAGCGTGTCACTGTCTACTATGTTGGATGGCAATTTGGGCACTAGATTCTTGTCAAGATATATACTTTTCTAACACATAATCTCATCAGGTTGTGGGACCCCAAGAATAAATTATATTAGTAGTGGACTGGAAGGACTGCCATATGTCACAAATCCATATTATGCTGCAATACATGTAGAGAAAAGATGGGCACAAAGATGGTCTGCAACAGCCTAAATTGCTAAATAATCAATATGCTAAAGCGGTTCTGGGATAGTGTCCGTGATAGACTGACAATATGCAGCAATGTATGTGGTTAGTGTTAAGCCAAGAATGCTGCCTATTTCCTATACTCCACATTGTCCACAATAACATTATACTATTTGTGGTAGTGAGCACCTAGTATCAAGCCAAATATTAATATGCTATATTACTAATTTCCTAGGGTGAATGCATTTTGTGATGCGCATGCCAGTTGAGTAGTTGACATACTATTCTAGTTGTACTCTAATTATAGGCATTAATTGCTGAACTGTAATTACAATTTTGATTTTTTTTTTCCTACGGATTTGTTACAGATGCTGTCTATGAGAAATGGTGTTTACTTGAACCCACCGTATTTATCTGGAGCACTTGAGCCTGCGCAAGCATCACAAATGTTTGCTGCACTTGGCGGGGGCAACATCACAGCATCAAACTCTGGGGCAGTGATGCCACCTGTAAACCAAAGTTCAGGAGCTCATCAGGCATTTGACCCATTAAATCCTGCTCCACAAAATCAACCTCTATCTCTTATCTTACCAAGTGTTCCTGACAAAACCATTCCAGAGACTCCATTTCAATTGGAATCATCACAGTCCCATCTTCGATCGTTTCAGATGCCTGAATCTTCTGAGGTAATCCTCTTGTTGGCTCCCAACAGAGCAGAATGTTGATCCAAACCTTACTGTCTTTTAATATCGCATTGCAGTTTCACAGGTTTTTTCTTAACTTGCATTTTTTCTTTGCAAGATGATGCTCCGGGGGGAGATAATGGCAAAGCATCAGCTAACTTCAGCTCAAGCAAGAGTTAATCTGCCAGGTTTGTGACAATTTACTTCCAGCGTGCTCCACACTCTCTTCTCATCCTTGCCATTTTGCTGACATTTCCCTTTGACCTCTTATAGGAAACGATGTGAACCCAATTAGGCAAGAACCATCCATCGTGAACGCTGATCATTTTGATGGTTGCTCACGTAGCAAAGAGTGATCACATGATATGGTACCAAAAAATACAGGACATGCGTAAGTAAGCTTCTCATTTCAAGTTCGAAGAGATATGTGAATCCTACCATGGTCAAGTTTAAAATAGGTGGAAACAGATGATTTGAGTATGATCACAAGTTCCCAACATAGCATTACTCTGACACCTTAACCTTTTTTTTAATCTAAGAAGTTGGGTTGTGGTTCATTATTGGTTTGAGCTGGATTCATCATATTTATTGGCGTTCTATCTCATGTTTGTTTAGATTAAATATGTTTGAAAACTGTTGATGTTTCAAGTCTGAGTCCTGAATTTAATGTCAAAAATAGTAGTTCGAGGGTGAAATTGATGTGATGTTTAGAAATGAAGTAGGTCGACAAGAGTTCATTGGCCTTGCAATTACAAGTTAATTTGTTCCATGGCTTCAGACATAGCATGAAAAAGCATATTCCTTCATATAGATGAATTAAGTGAACTAACCACTCTAGCTCCATATCGTGAAGTTTATAGACACTCTCTACTATTACTTCCATGGATATGCCTGCTTCGATTGGCAAGTTAGATTAATAAGAACAAAGCACGCCAGTAGCGTACTTTCTTCCTGACCCAAATTGGTATTTTTCCGGTGTTTCTGCTGGTATTGTTATCATTTCTTTTTGTTTCAATCTTGGACAGCTTAGGAAATGGCGGCTGATGAGATTGAAGTCAGGTCTGAAGGCAGGATGACATAGTTCAGGAACCCAACTGCAATGCAGGCTTTCCAAATTATTTACCTCCGTGACCACAATAGTAACTTTTTATTTTTGAAGCGGCCTGGATGCTTCACTTAGCAGGGCAGTATTGACAGTAGAAAACCATGTAACGTTATTGCTGCACATTTCGTGGTGTTCTCCCACAACCCTGAGTTAACTACGACAGAAGCATACGAATGACGAAAGACGGAAACGACCTCTGTTATTGTTTGCACCACACAGGGGTTGTTAGCGCACGGCAAACCAACAACATAGACTACTACAGAAGCATACGAAAGACGAAACAACCTCGACAACTGCTCAGAAAACACAACTACAAGTTTACAACTACTCCCGAAACCCTGAGTCCCTCCTGGCTTCCATTACCACCACCAGGATCATCACCGTACTTAGCCAAAAAGAGTACTTGGCTCATCACCGTACTTAGTCACAAAGAGTACTTGGCTAAGTACCTGTTTGGTTTGCTACCACTCTTTGCCAGACTTTCTATGGTAACTGTTTAGTTCGTTGTCACAGTTTTGACACGCTATAGTTTTTCAGCCTTACTCTACCAAGAATTCTTCATCAGTAAGAAATCTGCCTAGAGGGGCAGCCGAACCGAGTGATTCTTAGAGACTGTCCCCAGGTAGAGACCTGAGTACGATCCCTAGCTCCCACCCCCGTAGGCATCCCTCAGCTTCTTTGTGACTGGAGGTGTGGGCTTCCTTTGTGAAAAAAAAGTAAGAAATCTGCCTCTCAGGTGCAGGGATCTTGGCATCAGCCGGTGCTCGGGAAGCCTGGCATCGAAGAGTAGTCTCTTCCCGCCGCCATCCACCAGTCTCATTTGGCAACCCTGGCATCGAAGAGCAGGCTCCAAGGTAGAAGCGCTCGAGAATCCTCAAGCACGAGCAAAGCATGCTACGTTAGAATGCAGATTACATAGCTTCAGTAGGGAAAAACATGCTGGACGCCCTCTACAGACACCTTGTGGCCGCACCATGGTAGTCTCTGGCAAGTTCTCATGTTGAACACCCACAATCACGGAAAGGGTTAGCACCAAAATTTTCCTAATCATAGTCACGCATGAGGTAGATGCAATCCTCTTGAGCTCTACATTGAGAAGCAGGGCCAACAAAGAGTGCTTGGCCTGACAAAGTATTGACCCTTCCCCATAGACCACGAGAATCGGCGACCAAGTCTGCCTCAAAGACTTCAAATGAAAACGTATGTGTATGTTCGGCTCAGCTGGCACAGTGGACAAGTGAAGATCAACAATCCTAATATAGGGTTAATACATTTTAGTGATTAACGCAAAAATAATGAATGTGACTAACACGGTTTGCTAGTGTGCAAATGTTTAGTTTTATGGATGCTATATGATATAATTAGGGTATCAAACACCATAAAGAATTAAACATGAAAGTTAAATAAGAATCTATTATTTAGACAAGTGATCATGTTGTTAAGAGTATCACTTGTGTTGAAATGTTTATTTTATATGGTCGTACTACAAACAGAGATTTGAGTTTAGTAGCTCGATATAGTATCTTTAGGTCAGTTATCTAATAGTGACGTAAACAAGACTTAACTAAGTTCTAATAGATCAAAAGAAGACCCAAAACATCCAGGAAAAAAGCTATCAAAGTTAGGATAAAGTTAGATTAAAATGGACAAAGTTTCTATTATATTACACTTACCGGATGATTTAATGTGAACATCAGAAGTTCTGATGTACACCGAAAGATTATACTGGAATAAATTTCTAGACAGAGATGACGTGAAGAAGTTGTTTGACGATATTTTGTTCACAGCCTTCAAATATGAGCATATGTGTTGATATGAGCTCATATGTGCTATTCACGAGGCAAGAAAGAAAGGCAAGCAGCTGCATGAGCCTTCACGTACATGTATTATAAGCCAAGCAAGACCACGTGCCTGCATATGCACTCAAAAGCCATTTATTTTCCTCTCTCTCTCTCTCAAATACATACATGCATACGTATAGCTTGATTGGGCTGCAGGATACCTTACTATGATGCTCCGGGTACAGATAAGCATGAAGCAGTTCACAGAGCACGGCTACTCGTCGCGCGCGGAACGCTCGACGGTATTTTCTCCTTCACGTGTTGAGCAAACTGACTGGTGGGCTTCCATCGGAGTAACCCCACACTTCAGTGAGCACGGGCCAGCGGGAGCACGACGTGAAGAAAAGCATATATAAGCAGTAGCCAGGAAGGAGATGGAGGTCACGTCGGCCATGGGTGAGAATGTGTTTTGATGTTTTCTATCTTTCTTTCTCCCTCAGATAGCATGCATGGAACCACGGCCTGCCCTTCGCCACCATGATGCCAAGTCCACCATGGAGGACGCCGTCGAGAGCCTGAGCCGCGCTGATGTCTAGCTGGCCGCCCTCCTAGTGAAGGATATCATTGTGCTCGCGGCTTGGGCCGCCACAATCATTCCTAGAGGTGCTACTGGAGTTCGCCCTCATGCTGACCATGGTGAAGTCCTCCACTACTGCAACCTGTTCGTCACATGAGACGTCAACACTCGCCGTCCAACCTACCGCGTTCATCGCCAAGTACAAGATGGTGCCATCCGACGGAACAGCCGACATCACCAAGACCGTTTCCAGGAGATCACCGAGATCGATGTCGAGGCCGCCAAAGATGTCACCAAGACCGTCAAGGTTACCCGCAAGTCGCCGCCGACGGCGCTGAAACCACGACACTACCCCGTCACTTATATCACCTCACCTCTCAGTATCAGTTATATACTCGTCATAGATAACAAATAATATGTGACAGATCTAATATTACCTGTCACCTATAACATAAGTAACAGGTAATAACTAAATCCGTCACTTATGATTTAATTATAAGTAACATGTCTTTTTGCATCAGTTGTAAGTGACAGATCATGTTACGACCTGCCACTTATAACAAATAATAAGTGACGGGTAATATTATCACCGTCACCTATTACTTAGCTCTGTTTAAAGAGTTGGCCAGCCACTATGTAGGCGAATAGTTACTCAATAGTTCTGCCAGCACAGAGCTAGCAGTTTTCACCGGTTTTGATAGAGATTTTCTAATATCTTGTTTATTTGAATTTTGAATTGGTGCTAGGTCTTTCAAGGTTTGCATCTTCCTTTTTCTTCTCATTTCCTTCTCTAATCCTTATTTGGTAGATTTGTTGTGCTTTAAGTTGTAATCGACCATTTTACATCTTTATCCAAAATCTTAGTACCAGCGAGTTGTATTTATGTTATATTTGATACTAGGTTTACCCGATCTACCGTGATATGCAACAGATCTAGTATATTTGTATGGATTTTTTAATCGCATGCTGAACCACGAAATTAAGGTAATTGTTAATGAAGAATGAATGTTTTTATATTAATTGTATATGACAAACAAAAGTTGGATGTACCTTGAGACCCGGACTTGTTCAGAGTACCTGAGCGGGGTGAAACATTTCATGAGTGCTACCTTGGCGGATATGAAAGATCGTGGTAAAACGACAATGTATTATCCATGTCACGACTGCAGGAATGATAAGAAGTTCTCGAAACTAGATAATATCCATACACACTTGGACATACGTGGATTTAAAGAGAATTATACATGTTAGAACAACACATGGCGAGGGAGGCCTTAACGAGAGAGAGTTGGAAACCCGCGCATGCCCCATCCTTTTACCCATAAGGCCATAATCATGGGGGAGCGAAACCGCTCCCCACAACCCTCCTACGACGAGGCGCCACATGCCCCCTATCACCTAACAAGGCGCCACCGCCTACTAACTGTAGGTCACATTTAATACCCCTTTCACAGGAGTCATCGGACGGTCAAATTCCAAACTAGCTGGGCGGGACCTTCCAAACGATTTGCATGAAGACAAAGAGCCGCAAGCCATTGACTGTAGAGCCAGGGACCGCCAGGGGCCTTGCTCCAAAAAACTGTGGGGTTGGCCGCTTTGCTGGTCGTCCTCGCCAGGGGCTACTGTTAGGGTCGTCATTAAGTACCCCCGATGCTCCTAGTCCTGCTAGCCTGCGCTTGCGGACAAATAGGTCTTCGGAGGCTTTGCAAATCAACTGGTTCGAGAACCCTCCAGAGCCCTGGCCTTCTAGAGCCCCAGTCTTCGGAGCCCCTACCCGTTGGAGTCTGGGTAGGCTTTTTGAAGCCCTGGGGTGAGTCATCAGAGCTTGGAGAAAGATCAACCGAGGGGGCTCACCAGCCGTCCTACATCTGCAAGGAAATGACATACATTTAATATGAGACAAGTGAAGGTCATTATGACATCCTCGATGTAAGTAGAGGCCATCCTAACATCTTGGCAGTGCGGCGCCACAAAAGGCGACCGGCTATGCACCACGCCCTGACCACTTGCACTACTGTGTTGCTGTAGTAGAGAATATCTTCCGATTAGGAGTAAGTGCATCCCACCTAGACCCATGCTATGTGATTCGACCGGGTCTAGACCTGTGCAACATGACGATATTTGTATCGCTATCTTTGTAGAAGTATAATTGTATATTTCTCACCCTACTAGTACTATAACTACATATCCTTGACCATCAGACCAAGGACCGATTCTTTTTACCATCAACATATTTAGTGTTCATCCATCTCTACTTATTCTCCAAGTTCGAACCATTCCTATAAGTGAGCTCTCGCTGCACTAGTTCATGCAAGATATCTTCTTGTGCCAACAGAACTATAATCGAAGAGTGGCTCAGGACCTACTTCTGTGAAACACGTTGACTTTTATGGATGCTTGAAACAAAAGTGTCTCTGTAGTTTAGAGAAAATTACCCGCAAATACCACTGATATACCCCTTCATCCGCCTACACCCCACATGCACACCTCAGACTCACCGACTCCACGCCTCCTACCCTGCCGCGCCTCCACATTGCGCAATGGCTAGATCTTGGTTATTGCCCACCGCGTTATGGCTGGATCCGACCGCCTGCGACGGTGCCACAGTTGAATCCAGCGTCCAGGGTTCCACTCCATCCCCTCTCCCTCTCCCTCTCTCCTCTCTTGACGGCTCGATTCAGGCATATTTGGGCTAAAGGGCCGCTGTTATTTCAGATCTAGCAATGTTGGGTGCTGATGCAACTAGCAGCTCTGCCCACCCGGGAGCGTCAGATCCGCACCTCTGGCCAAGATCTATAGCTCCGACCGCTAGGGACCGGATCGAGATCCCCTGACTTCAACGTCACCGTGACTTCGTCACTGACGTGTGAGCCTGTTCCCACGCACCAATGATGAGCAGTGAAGTCAGGGGATCCTCATCCTAAGGACCACCAGCTCAATCACCTCCAGGCGTGGGCTTCGTTGTAGTCGTGGCTAGGAACGGCTCCTCCTCTGAACGCCGCTGGAGACGATGCTAGGGACCACCAGCTCAGTCAACCCTTATTTGATTTGCCAAATGGATCTCTTGTATGAATGTTGTGTAAGAACTGGAGATGAAAATGTGTATGGACAAGTGCCTTCGATCGTCTAGCTGCCGAGACTCTATTAAGGGTTGTTTATTCTTATTCTCTTGTAAAGATGCTGATTATCTTCTGTAAGGGGAAGGTGCCTACCTTGAGTTGCTGGTCCTTGTGCTTGAAAGGAAGAAGCTCTTGCTGCAGTTCCTGATGGAAGTGCGCAGCTCGGTTTGGAGAAGAGAAGTGACGTGGATGAAGGTGTAGTAGTTGCAGCAAAAACACTTCACTTTTTTTTTTGTTGCCTTTAGGATGAATATTCAGCTTTAGGTGATTACCCGTTGGGGTATTCTCTTAAACTTGTGTAGTTATTCAATATAGAAACAACGATATCTACATTAATCAGTATATAGACAAGTAATCATACTATTTAGGGGGTACATACTCATGGTAGACAATATCTTCAAAGAAAATCAGGATACTCAAACAGCTAGCTTCACTGGCTAACAAATTCTCCAAACATCTGTTTTAAAAAAGCCAATTTATCAGAAAATCTCTTTAGAGAAAAGCTGAACTAAACAGAGCCTATATAAAGGTAGCATAGCTGCTTGTCTAGATTTCTAGAATCATCTTTTTTAAATAATACAAATATAACTTTCAATTTTTACACCAATAAGACGTTCACGATACATGTAACTGTTTTTTTAAAAAAAAATAGTCACTTAAATTTGAGTATGAGAGAACTTAAACTTGAACATCTAAATGTACATCTACTCAACCAATTTAGCTAGACTCAACTCCTTCTAAAATCAATCTAGTACAACCAAACTTGGCCATGAACATAGCCTCTTCTCGACAGGGGAGAAGCTCTTAGAATACAGGGCGATCAGCCCTTGTCTCGC
Source organism: Phragmites australis (assembly GCF_958298935.1). Lineage (NCBI taxonomy): Eukaryota > Viridiplantae > Streptophyta > Magnoliopsida > Poales > Poaceae > Phragmites > Phragmites australis. The sequence continues at coordinate 32,491,691 of NC_084930.1, read as the reverse complement.
TGTATTATCTGTTACCACAATATTTTTTAGTAGAAAATTACCTAATTGTTATCTGCTGCACATTCTAGAGGCTACTGGGAAGCTAGCTGGTAATGAGACTGTAGTGCGCTGTGATGATTTGCAACTAGCAGGCTCAAACAGTCAAGCCATGCTGCGTCATACGTGCAAGCAACTGCCTACTATTGCCCCCTTTACATGAGGGCTGAGGCAAGTTAGGCCAGCTATACTACCAAAATTTCACTAGATCAAAGACTCAGAATATAGTCTGCTGAAAGCAACCTGATATTGTAAAGGCTTCATGCTTTTGTTTTGTCGAATATAAAAAAAGACGGCATGCGTCTGAATTTTGTCTACTTCGCATTCAAATTTTCTTTGAACTCCCCTCCCCATACCCGTAGAATTGGATCCGGGCGAGACTCAGATTTGGGCAATCTATATTCTAGGGCTGAAAGCCATGGCCAGTGAATATACGTTTGTCCATAAAGCTGAATTTTGCATTTTACGGAATATATTCGCAGGAATCTTATTGTGAACAGTAAATCCTCCTTTGCACCCAGCTGAAACTGAAAATTTCGCAAGGTTTTCTATATATCTATACTTCTATAAAATATATAGACTACGATAAATCTTATATTAATTAAACAGGCACCGTATAAAATTAAATCTCATTCTTATTTTAAATATACATTTAATCTTCTATTATTTATTTTTTATACCCTAATCGCTGAGTTTTAAAAGATACACCATCTCCCCCTCCCCCCACCACTTCGTTTACATCGCCGAGTTTCTCCGAATGGTGCTAGTTTCTGAAGAAATCCATCAGTTTATGGTGAAATGAAACCGGCCCAAAGGGACCGAACGCGAGTGACCGTGGACGAAAGCGGCATCATCGCTGTCGCGTCACGGCGATCGCCTCCCCTCCAAACGAAATCCTCCCGTCTTTTGCAAGACCGACGGCTCAACCACCGCACCACCACCACCACCATGCGGCATGCGCTCCAACAGCACCCGCGCCTCTCCATGACGCCCCCGCCCGCGCCGCTCCTCCTCCTCACCACCCACTCCGCCGCCGCCGCCGCGCTCCTCCTCTTCCTCCTCGACCCAGCCGCCGCCCGCGCGCGCAAGCGCAGGCGCCGCGACGCCGACCACGACGCGGACGACCCCGTCCCTCCGGCTCCCCCGCCCCCGGAGCAGCCGCCGCCGCCGCCGCCGCCGCTGCCGCTGCCGCCCACGAGCCCGGACCACTTCCCGCTCGCGTTCCGCGTCTCGGCACCCACCTTCCACTTCCTCGCTGGCCTCCTCGACCCGCTCCTCTCCCACCCCTCCCTCCCGTCCCCGGTGCTCCTCGCGCTCGCGCTCGCGCGCCTCGCGTCGGGCCTACCCTACCCGGCGCTCGCGGCGCTCTTCCGCGTGCCGCCCTCGGCCCCTCGCGCCGCCTCCCGCCGCCTCCGCCGCGTGCTCCTCGCCAACTTCCGATTCTGGCTCGCCTTCCCCTCCGAGCCGAGCAGCGCCTCCTCCGCCCCGCTCCCCTCTTGCCGCGGCGCGCTCGGATGCGCGCGCTTCGCCGGCCCGACGGGCCCGCTCGCCGCGCAGCTCGTGGCGGGCGCCTCCTCCCGTGTCCTCTCCCTTGCTGCCGGTTTCCGCGGCGATCGCACGGACCTCGAGGTGCTGAGGCTGTCGTCTTTGTACCAGGAGGTCGAGCAGGGGAGGGTGCTTGACTCCGCGCAGTACTTGGTTGCGGATGGGGGCGGGTACCCGCTGCTGCTCTGGCTCATGGTGCCGTTCCCAGGACCGGTGGTGCCTGGCTCCCCGGAGGCGGAGTTCAACGCTGCGCACAAGGCAATGTGCCGCCCGGTGAGACGCGCTGTCCGGAGCTTGATGGGGTGGGGGGCCATCGCGCGGCTCCACGAGGAGGAGAGCCCTCGTGCGGCTGTGGCGTGCATTGGGACGTGCGCCATGCTCCACAACGTGTTGCTGACAAGGGAGGATTACTCTGCATTGGCACCGGAAGAGGAGGCAGAGAGTGTTTTGGGGGGAATGCAGAGCCAGGGAGATGACACTGGTGCTGGAGCAGAAGGATTCGAGGTTGATGGGCGTGCATTAGCGTTGCGGAGCGCATTGGCAGCAACAATGAGGGACCTTCAAGCGCCTGATTAGCAATGGTGATTGTTTTACAATTTCTGTCATTGCTGATTCTTTTAATCATATAGTTTGTATAGTGATGAATACTTTGATTCCATTGGGTTCTTCACTCTTCAGTTTGTTGCTTGCTCAATAAATCAAGTACGAAAGAAATTAGACTATCACTTGACACATCTTACTAGTGTTGACTTGTTTGCAGTAGTTATCTTATATGCACTCATCTAGTTTGTTGAAATCCAACTCTAGGCATTTTTTCACCAAATAATGTAAAGATACAGTACAAGTGGATGCATTTTATGTAGAATAATTTATCCAAATATTTATACTGAAGGAAATACTATTACTCCTTGTTAAAGAGATTGGATCTTCATACATTTTATTAGGCTTACACAAGATAGGGACAAGGCTCCCAGTAACTATTCTGTGCAACAGCACACCGTTATTCACTCTCACAGTAGGCACATCAGCTAGCCAGAAGGGAAAAAAGCAATTACATTACTCGACACTATTCCACTAGTGAAATCAGAGTTTCAAGGACATGGCTTATGCTAGGTCTTTTGCTCCTCTCCTCTTCCAAACAAGACACCACTATCTTTAACATCATGGCTGCTTGTAAGTAGTTGAATTCTCCATCCAGTCTGCAGTCAACAAACTCCAGGAGCCACAACTGATCTTTGCTCGCCAATTTCTCTTTGAGAATATCAGCAGAGCATTGAACAGACATTTCCTCCTCCCCCCCATCCTCAACCACCCAACGGGAAATCCGAACCCCTTTCACTAACTCCAGGAGCACTACACCATAGCTGTAAACATCGACTTTGCCGGTGATCGGAAGATTTAGAGGCCCTCTCTGGTGCAATGTACCCTCTAGTCCCATGCACTCTTGACAATATTTGTGCTTCTGCTCCTCGACTTAGTAGTTTTACCAATCCAAAATCTGCAATCTTTGGCTCGAAGTCTTTGTCTAACAATATGTTCTCTGGTTCGACATCACAATGCATGATCATTCATGGTGGAGATAGGCCAGTCCTTTTGCTACCCCAAGTGCAATATTGTACCTTTGGCTCCACTGCAACACAGAAGTTAAGTCCTGACAATCAAACATAAATCTCTCTAACGAACCATTCTCAACAAACTCGGAACCAAGAGTTCGTGAGTCTGCTCAGCACAAAACCCCCAAATTCTCACCATATTCATATGATAAATTCGTCCAATGACACTAAGCTCAGATCTGAACTCTTTCTCTCCTTGCATCACAGCACTTAGCTTCTTCACTGCAACCTTCCTTCCATTATCGAGGACTCCCTTGTCAACCTCTCCTGACGTGCCACTTCCGAGCTCTTCCTGGAAACACTTGGTCGCCTTCTATAATTCGTTGTAGCTGAAGCTTCAGAACTGGCTGGAAATGATCATGTAGCCTTTGTCCATAATCTCCGGTCTTCTCTCCCATTTGTAAACAATCCAACGCCCAGCTATGATTAAAGTCACTTCAATGACGAGCAATGTCAATGCAGAAGATAGGAAGTATCCAAACCTGAACTTGGAATTGCCACCCATGAACATTTGTGATGAGGAGTATGCTTCTTTTTCAGTAACTTCACAAGCATGGGTTAATCCATCAGCCAATTCTGGCGAAGGCAATGCTACCTTGGGAACTTTCAGATAGATATCACTGTAAGGATCTGGGAAGTTCCTGCCATTGAAAAGCAAGACCTTTGGATAACATTCACCTGTTCCCTTCCGGTAAACAAAAGCTTGGCAATCAGTATTGTTCAAGCACATCTTCTAGAAGTACCACAATGGCACCAATTCGGAGTAGTTGAAGTCATACCCCCATAAGTCCGTTCCAAGAAGCTTTCTGAATGAAAAGTCCTGGTTGGCAGTGGTATTAGTCTTGCGCCTGCACCCTTTGCTTTAGATGCTTGGTTCAATCATCTCAAAGCCTTCAAGGCAAGAACATGACTCCAGCTCTGGTCTGTATCTGCAGTCTGTTTGCTCTGCACAATCCATGTATATTGCAGATTCGAGGGAATTCCATCCAAGAGACCGATTAATTGCTACTGGTTGTGTTTAGGCTATACAACCTACGATCACCGTCATAGTCAAGAGTCAATCTCCTCATGACCTCATCACCAAGATCAGATGCTTCAAATTCAAGTTGGTCACTAGCTACAAAATAGCCCTTCTGGTCAAGAAGCCCGTATCGGCTACTGTTATAAGTAGTCCTACCGTTATCCCATGGCAGGTGGTATGGATCAGGCCAATTTATGCTACTAATCTCAGGACCATTGTAAATAAGAGTTAGTATATTGTTACTGGCAAAGTAGAAGGCATAGAAGCCTGAATAGAGCAAACCCGTGGCAGATGCAGATACCAATCTAGTATTCCGAGTCATCGGTTGCAACGACAGAAGCGTGTCGGTTGGCAAGTCAATGCTCCTCCAGAGGTGATGACCGTTTAGATCCAAGACGACAAGGTTGCTAGTGTTGAGAAGCATTGCACAGGTGGCATGAGTCGCCGTTTTGTTGGTGCTGCATACAGACGTGTCATTGTAGTCGAGAAGCACCAAGCTCCCATCCTTCCGGAAGGTGAGTTTGGTGCCTTTTCCGTTCACCAGAGCGTCACGGTTGGCTGTTCAAGCGACAGTCTTGTCGGCTGACCAGTAGAACCAGATGGAAAAGGTGAAGGCGTTGGTTGCCACCTTGTAGAAGCCACATGAGAAAGCGCCATCAGGTGACACTAGGATGCTGGTGGTGTCATCTCGGGTGGAGATGGAAGAGCCTCTAGCAAGGTAGCTTTGGTCTTTTGCAACAGCAATGGAGGACATGAGAATGAAGGAGATGAATCTGGTGAAAATGAGGATGTCCCTCATGGTCATGGCTACTTGGCAAGCATGCACAAGGAAACCAATATGGACGAGAATTATCAATAGCACGTGTGTAGATCAAGAGCCAATAGATGCCCTGGCGGCTTCAGGTGGCCTCCATTTCTGACTTTCTGTTTCCTTCAAAATTTCTGACTTTCTGTAGCATGTACGTGAGTACTAGTAGCTAATAACGGGACTAATCGGTCAATCTTTTAACCCGTCGAGGACTGTGAGGCCAAATGTAGCAGTCTTGCAGACAATAAACACGGTTGGCTATGTGATCCGAGTTCTGTTGATGGTGATGGATCTTGCAGACAATCCAGTTGCACGGAGCTTCTGGAACAAAAACTCCTGGCTGGCCGTACTGTTTACCTTGCCTCTGCTCCCTTTGCTCCACTTCCGATCGATTCTCATGTTCGCCTAGCGCTTGCATCCTTTGCTCCAGTCGCTTGGTTCAATCATCTCGAACCCTTCGACGCAAGAACATTCAAGCTTCGGTATGTATGTGCAAAGGCCGTATATGCCGCACACACCATGCATTTTACAGACTTGTCTGAATACCATCCAAGAGACCGACCAACTGCCATCCCTCGCATTTAGGCTATACAATCTAAGGTTGCCATCATAGTCCAGGGTCAACCTCTTCATCACCAAGATCAGAGGCTTTAGAGTGAAATGTGCCACTTGCTACAAATTGACCCTTCTGGTCAAGAACCCCATATTGGCTACTGTTATAAGTAGTCCTACGAATCTGCCACTGTTTGTAGTAAGGACTAGCCAATACATGCTACTAATGTCAGGGCTATTGGTATGTAAGAATCAGCACATTGTTACTGTCAAAGTAAAAGGTGTAAGAACCTGAATAGAGCAAACCCCTGGCAGATGCAGATACCAACTTTGTTCCCCGAGTAATCGGTTGCAATGGCAGAGGCGTGTCGATTGGCGAGTCGAAGCTTCTCCAGAGGCGCTTACCTTCTGGATCCATGACGACCAGGTTGCCAGTGTTAAGAAGCATTGCACGGTCGGCTTGAGTTGCAGTTGTGTTGGTGCTCCATACGGCCGTGCCATCGTAGTCACGAAGGGCCAATCTCCCGTCCATCCGGAAGATGAGCCTGGAGCCCTTGCCATTCACCGGAGCATCACGGTTGGCTGTCCAAGCGACCGTCTCGCCGGACGACCAGGAGAACCAGATGGAGAAGGTGAAGGCATTGTTGGCCACCTTGTAGAAGCCACAGGAGAAGGCGCCATTGGGTGACACCAGGATGGTGGTGGTGTTATCCTGGGCGGAGATGGAGGACCCTCTAGGTTGTTAGGTTTGGCCGTTTGCCAGAGCGATGGAGGACATGACAGGGACTACAAACGAACACCACCTCAGCGTTGGTCAAAATAAGGACGATGCTATTTTTCAATCTTCTGAAATCAGAGTAGTTTCAGTCGATCTAATCAACCGTAGGATCCTACCGGCCACGAGAGCTTTTTTATTTATATATTTTATTTTTAAATATTTATAAAAATATATATTTATTTTAATATTACATATTTAGATTACCGCCGGTCGTTAGATAAGTGATAACTTATAATACATATGATGTAACGATCAAAAATTAAATACCTACCATGATACCTCCGGATCGGATTCCTCTGACTTCAACATCATCATAACTTTATCACTAACATATAGAACACTATATATCAATGACAAAATTAGATAATATTGAAATTAGAGGATCCTGATCCGGTACCTCCCGGGCCAAGTGACAAGCCGTATCTGTTCTCCGGCGACGGCGGCGCGGGTCCCCCTGTGCGCCCGGCAAGTAGAGCGCGGTAGGGCCGCCTCCAAGCTCCAACACGTTAGCCTCGCGTACGGACACGGTCTCGAAAGCCGCAGCAGCGCCTTTTGTCGTGAGCAACTGGTCACCGTTTCCTCTGATGTCAGGCCATCTCCAACAGGATCTGCAAATCTGAAAATTTCAGTGCTACAGTACTTTGCGGTGTACTGATACAGTATTGCTACAGTGTTAGAGATAGGGGATACTGTAATAGTGATAAGGGATGCTGTAATAGTATTTTGAGGATGAAAATTTGAGGTAGCTGTTCAAAGAAGCGAAATACGTTTGGCGAAGATGAGGTCAACCGTTGCACTGAGCAGAGCCAGAAGGGGCATTTTCGGTTTTAAACCACATTTCCCGTGTCAGATTGGCAAATTACGGTTCAAATGCCAGACATACTTGTCGTAGTTCCAAACCAAGCTAGATTTTTTGCGGGACACAATCAGTTGACCAAGGCACATGCGACATTATCCTACTAGCAACTACATACATATTTCGGTAGGTGAAATTAACCTAGAATATAACAATCTAAAAACATAAAAAATATAATATAACAAAAGAGAAATTTTATATATACGATGATTAAATCTAAATGGTTGTGCGGTGTAGAGATTGATGGATTTGAGGAGATGGTCGTCATCAATCAATGGATGTGGTTGGCATTTATGAGGTGGGTGCGAGCTGATGAGCGGAGGTGATCAATATGTGAGTGGAGTTGAGGTTGTTGCCCATCGATCTATGTAGACGGTAGTAGGAACCGGAGATTGTGATCGGTTTTTAGAAATAGACTAAAAGAAGGAAAGAGAGTATAATCGTTGAAGAATCTTGTTGTAGTTTTGAAAAAGAGGAAGAAAATAACACACTTTGGCTTTGGCCTTCATTATGCGATGATCATTGATGTTAATTTAAGTTTTGGAAATAGAGTGATAGAAGGAAAGAGAACACGTTGCAATAAAGAAAGATGATCCAGAACGACACATAGAGAGTAGCATGATTGTTAATCGGCAAATTGATCGTGACTTTTCATATTATAGGAGACAATAAGCCAATTTTAATTATAGTTTGTTTGATGTATAAGAAGTATCATGGAGATTATTTGAATCTACCATAACTTGTCTATTTTACACGAGTATGATGATAAACCAAACTTCATGTCTCTGCAAACACAACTTCATTTCATCAGCTTCGAACGAGACTTTGCCACCAACCGACATCTCTTTTTTAAGAATGTATCAAACACTAATTCCAGCTTAGCACCACTAAGCTGAGACATCATTCCATATCTCAGCATCCAACCGTAGCCCCAAAGAATTGTAACGCAGCGAATTTATTAGGCTGCAAATCCACTCCGTCCCTCCAACCATGATCAACCGATGAATGGATGAATGATACACGAAAAAGCGGCAGGCACCAATTGGGGGCTTCCGCCAACCACCTCCCTCTCCCATTCTCCCCGCAGCGACCATCCCGTGCAGAGTAGAGTAGCCAAGGAAGTCTAGCCAGTCCCGGTCAACCCTATCATTTTCCCACCAACTCTACCCATTCTCCCCATGGACGCGGCCCACGCAGCACCACCGTCCCGAGAAGGGAGGGGAGGCGACGAACATGGATCGTCTGTAGTACTGTAGAGTGTATTAAAAGTTATTGATATATAGGTTTTTAGATTATAAGTAAGTGACTCTGTAGTACTGCAGATGATCCTGATCTGAAGGTGAGGTGAAACTGACCAAACGCAGCCAGCAAGCCCACACCACATTCCTACCCGCTTCCGAGCATGGCGGGCTCACCAATCGGCCCCATTGTCCTGGTCACCCATAAACAAGGGATAATTCTTTATATACCATTTAATTTTTTGGAAATTTTTAATGTGCCATAAAAAAGTTCGTATCATTTATATATCATTACATGAAATTTTTCTTCCTTTATGTACCACTTAGGGATGAAAACGGACGAAAATGATCGGAAAAATCCTATAACTATTTTTACTTTCACATTTTCTCTGCCGAACAAAAACGAAAACAGGAAAGCTGGAATAAAAAACGATCACGGGATTGTCGATCATTTGGAAACAAACCGATCAAAACAGAAATATAACGGTAACAATCAGGAAATGATAATTCAAATCGTGAACATTGAACCATAAAACCATGACATCAAATATTGAAGTATTTGACGTAGCACAAGTATACATATTCATAGAAGCACACCTGCAAGCATATATGAGCTAAGATAGATGCATCATCCATGCATAACAACAATATGTATAAGTTTAATCACATAAACAATAAGTCTCAACTCAAACAATACAAAATATGAATAAATAACCACATAAGCCTTACCTCGATACTCAGGCATGCAATAAACATAAGTGATAACTCTCAACTAAAGATATAAGTGAACGATAGTACAAGTGTCCATACAATCACACAATCTTAACATAATAACATTGAACCACTAGTCCACCACGGCATCAACATATGACAATAATAAGACAACAAAACACGAACATAAACATTCTTCAATCACTGTTGGCGTACAACTGCTCATCATCCTTCATCACATCTGAATCACTTGCTATTTCTTCTTCTTTCTCATGCAATTTTGCAATGCATAAAAAGAGGGCAATTTAGATAGGATGTACATGAAGAAACACTTATGAAGATTGAGGGGCATCCTATTTAAATTGTCATTTAAATTGTCATCTTATGCATCAGTTTATTAGAGATGGTCTCTAGAACCTCAAGATCATCCACAATTGAAGGAAAATTCTTAAAATATAAAAAATCAAACAAAGACACATACATCAGTCAAAGAAAATAACCAATTATTGCACAATTACAAATGGAAAACTATTTAAAGTATCATCTTTTCTTGCTCTAGCTACCCAATATTTAGTGCAAATTAATGCTTGTACCATCTTAGGATCAAGATGGCTGCGATAAGGATAATGACACGACCACCAGCACTAAAAGCAAACTATGAAGCAACTGTTGACACTTGTATGGCCATCATATCATGATAAATTTGTGAAAGAATAGGGTATTCTTCTGTATGGTTCTTCCAATATGCTAAAATATCAAATTCGCTCTGCTTCAAAAGTGGCTATGCCATGTACTTCTCCAATTCATTTAGGCCATCTCTACGAAGGCTAGAATCATCATATAAGAATCTTTCATGTTCATCATTTCTATTTCCCATGAACACATCTACTGGGTTAGTAGGTTCATTTACATTACTCTTTGCCTTTGAAGATGCTAGTGCAAAACTAGCATAAAATTGATACACTTTTTTACAACACTAACAAACCCTTCAAGGTGAACTTGATATAAATCACCATAGAACTTTCTCATATGGAATTCTACAAGCTTTTTCTTGTACCTAGGATCAAGAAAAGCATGTCACTGCAAGTAGGGGTGAAAATGGGTCAGATTTTTTCCGCCCGTTCGATCGTCTGTTTCGATTTATATGCTAATCGGATCTTGGATGTCGGATATCCAAAAGATATCTTGGATAGTTGTATCGGATATCAGATTCGGATATAGAGAGTCGGGCATCCATCGGATATTGGATATTCGGGAATAATATATCCGAAGATGATCTGACAGCTATCCGAATCTATCTTCTGGAGCTTTTTCATACGAAGTCAGATGGAGACAATCTTTATATGAAATGTTATCTCTCGATGAGATGTACAATTTTCTAGTTGATTTTTTTTTCATTTGAAGCTATTAATACGTTCAAATAATTAATAGAAACTTCAACCAGCATATTATACACTCATAATTTCTCCAATTTTGTTGTAACATAACTCCTTTCATGGAAGTATATTGTTGATTTTCTTGTTGTACCTCTAATGTAGTTGAGTTATGGATACATGGAATGGTCAAACAATCATAATATTTGTGATATATATGATTATTGCTTTTAAACAATATCCGAATAAATATTCATGATCGATATTGTCTGCATCGGACACGTCACATATTCGATCCATATCGATATGTATCCGTGATCGAGACTATCTGTATCTGTACCTGTATTCGGCACAATCCGTATCCGACTCTGAACCCGAGGAGAAAATATAGGATAGGTAATAGGATCAAGGATATCCATCCGTATCCGATCCGTTTTCACCCATAACTGCAAGAGCAGTACTAGACTTGTTCATAACTGCAAGAGCAGTACTAGACTTGTTCCAATATGTTTCAAACTTTGCACTCATAGCAGTCATCATTTCACTAATAATGAAATCTCCACTAACTTTCCATTCATCAAGCAATTCATTTATCTCACATAAACTTTTATAAAACAAATTTGTAGTTGGATATGAAGTAACAAAGAGAAGTTCAATAAGATCATAGAATTTTATCAAGCACTGAAAAAATAGTTATAGACATGTTCCATTCATCAGAATATAGAGATTTTTTCTCATACCTACGGCGATCCAAGGACTTAAGCCTCACAAAAGCAGACTGGTAGTACAAGACATCCCTCAGCATCAGATATGTTGAATTCCACCTCGTTGAAACATCAAGTGAGAGACCTTTTGTTGTATTCAACCCACACTCAATGGCACGCTTCATGAGTTCCTCCCACTGCAACGGAGAGTTCTTTACAACTAGTACAAGTGTTTTAATCTTTTCAATTGTTTATAAAATTACACTCAGATCATCTCTAGCAACTAAATTGAGTATGTAATAGGAACATCTCACATGAAAAAATATACCATTACAAACTAAAGAATCATGAACACCCTTGAGATCAGTAATTATGTCGTTGACTGCCACTTCATTTGCACTAGCATTGTCCAAAGTTAAAGTAAACAATTTCTTCTCAATGTACCACTTGACCATAAGTTCAAAGAAGATCTATGTCAACTTTTTACCAGTATATCGCCCTTCTACATGAAAGAAACTAGCAATTCTCTTTTGAATATGTAATCATCATCTATCCAATAAATGGTGACAAACATGTATAATTTGTTTTGACATGATATCCATATGTCCATGATTGTACTAAAGTGGCAATGGACAGTTTTAAATTATGCATATATTTTCTCTTTTTTTTCCAAATATATGTCCATAATTTCCTTTCTAACAGTTACACGAGACTTGATTGGAAAGCTAGAGCGCAATAATTTAATAAACTCAACAAAATAATCATGCTCAACTATATTTAAAGGATACTCATACATGATTATTGTCAAATATAATTTCTTGAGACTAGCTTCCTGATCATACATGTAAGTCTTAACAACAGTAATGTCTTTTACATGATCCTTTTCTACTTTGAGTTGTTGCTACCTTTTTACTATACTATGAGATGGTTTCAAAATGGTTTCGAAATCCATTTGTTCCATGATGGCTCTCAACCCTATATTTGGTCTTGCAATTTGGAAAGTTGCAATATCCCAACAGCTGCTCATATTTTTTCCCATCCACCTCTCCATCTCTGTTTTCTTGGTAAAGTACGACCAGACATCAGATGCGCACTTCTTCTGCCTCTTGCAGTCGTCTGAGATTATGGTTCATCATCAATAATAATAACATTAGGATTTGTAGCTACATCACCTTGCTCCTGTATGTGTGCCACTGCCATCAATGTAAATAGAAACCCTCTCAATTGCAGTTATTGAAGATGATGCTGACACACCAAGATGTACACTCTGACTAACACTTTGAACTTCACTTGCCTTTCTCTTTAATCTCGACAAGAGTCAACAATACAGAGATGTTTAGAGCTACTGTAGTTTTCTTTGAACTAGAGAATATAAGCATTGATAAAAGGTTTTTACAATTCTTTTTGGAGAGTTTGGAGACTTGGAGTGGAGGTGTACCTGCAGTAGAGCTGTCAATTTTGGTGTCGATTGGAGGCTATGGCGGCGACGGCGCTAGGAGCAAGTGACCCAAACCCATGTACTTCTCCAGTGGCCTCAAACCAGAAGGGGCTTCTTCGGTTGGTGGCATCGTGAGATTACCGGAGAAGGGGGAGGCTGGGAGGGTGTTGGAGGCTCTAGAGCACTGAGCACACGAGCTGAGGAGCAGGGTGGGAGGGGGCTGGGAGGGTGTCGCTGCACGCATGCGTTTGCAGGCCACTACCGACGACCATGCTACACACAGGCTCAGAGAGGACGGCACGCAGGCTTGGTGTCCTCGTTGACAGTGACTGGGAAGGGGCCACCAGCAAGTGGATCCGTGGCGAAACGGCTTGATCCAGATGGGCAGCACACAGGGGAGCGGGCGATTGGCAGGCCTTGATTGCAGGAGAGCAGACAGTCAGTGGGTGGCAAGCACAGGAGAGCGGGCAACGAGCATAGGAGAGCAGGCGTTGGCACCTAGGCGAGTGGACGGTGGCGGCATTTTGGGGAGATGAGTGGACGGTGGTGGCGTCTCGTTCCGTTCGGGAGGGGGGCAGCCAGAGACTTGAGAGGGAGAGGGAGACACTTAGACAAGGAGTAGGCGTTGGGCCTTAGTGGGGCCTAGGGTTGCGGGGAGATGAGGTATTGGGCTTAATCCCATGAGTGGAAACGGGAGCCCAAACGAGAATATCCCACATAAAAATGAAAAACCGAAGAAACACACGGAAATGGTCCAAACCATTTTCGATCATATTTTCTCCAGCTCTATACAGTTTCCATCTCACTTTCGGGTAAGACCTAAAAATACGAAATTAGATGAAAAAAATAGGATACGACATCAGAACGGGACGGGATTTTCCCATTCCGTTTTCATCCCAGTACCACTGTCATTATAATGGAGCTAATAACAGTGATGCATGTGGTAAGGAAAATTAAGTTTTTTCATTTTTTATGTATCATTAGAATTAACATTATTACAATAATAGTGGCACACATGCTAAGGATAATTTTAAACAGTGTCACATGATTGATGAGAGTTTTTAGTGGCAGATTAATATTTTAATAACTTTCAATAGCATACAATTATCTGTAGACAACCCCACCCCACCAACTCACACCGACCGCGTCCACCCGCCGACGCGCCGGCCCCGTCCACCCCATCCCGTCGCACGATTGCTCCTCTCCTCTCCTCTCCTCGAGTAGTAGTAGTGTCGAACTGGTCATCGCGCATCCTACCTGGCTGGCTCACAAGCCTCGCCTCGTCAACCCACTGCGGCTGCAGCACGTTATATAGCCCGGCCCGCCAGCCTCGTCCCGGCAGGCAAGGTCTATCATCAGGCAAGCTACTACCCAGATCTCCTCGGCACATCTCCCGCGGCGGTAACAGAGAGCAAGGAGCAGGTCAGCTGTCAGCAATGGCAACCACGTCAGCCGACGCGACGGCGCAGCCGGCCAACGGCAACGGCGAGCAGAAGACGCGCCACTCCGAGGTCGGCCACAAGAGCCTGCTCAAGAGCGACGACCTCTACCAGGTACTACTACTACTTGTCCGTCTCGATCTCTAACCAGTGTTGCCTGGATAGATCTTGGTGTTCGCTTGCTTCACGTGAACCGGAATTGGGAATTGACTGGCTACGCACGCGCAGTACATCCTGGAGACGAGCGTGTACCCGCGCGAGCCGGAGAGCATGAAGGAGCTCCGCGAGATCACCGCCAAGCACCCATGGTGTGCATCGATCTCAGCCCATTTCGTGGTCCTTCCTCGTTTGATGTGAATCCGGCGTGATCTGATCTGAAAGATGATATCTTGGGGGCTTCAGGAACCTGATGACGACGTCGGCGGACGAGGGGCAGTTCCTCAACATGCTGCTCAAGCTCATCGGCGCCAAGAAGACCATGGAGATCGGCGTCTACACCGGCTACTCCCTCCTCGCCACCGCCCTCGCCATCCCCGAGGACGGCACGGTCAGTTGGTCGCCTACTCCACCACGCTTCCTCCTCCCCAGATCTGGGAGGCAGTCCACTGATGAAAAAAGAAATTGGTTCTTTTGGGTTTGCAGGTCTTGGCCATGGACATCAACCGCGAGAACTACGAGCTCGGCCTGCCCTGCATCGAGAAGGCCGGCGTCGCCCACAAGATCGACTTCCGCGAGGGCCCCGCCCTCCCCCTCCTCGACCAGCTCCTCGAAGACGTAAGCACTCGAAATGCATGCTCGATTCGCCCATCCAAATCCCAAACCGATCACCCGTGACCTGTTCTTGCAGGAGGCGAACCACGGGTCGTTCGACTTCGTGTTCGTGGACGCGGACAAGGACAACTACCTCAACTACCACGAGCGGCTGATGAAGCTGGTGAAGCTGGGTGGCCTCGTCGGCTACGATAACACGCTGTGGAACGGCTCCGTCGTGCTCCCCGCCGACGCGCCCATGCGCAAGTACATCCGCTACTACCGCGACTTCGTGCTCGAGCTCAACAAGGCGCTCGCCGCCGACGACCGCGTCGAGATCTGCCAGCTCCCCGTCGGCGACGGAATCACCCTCTGTCGCCGCGTCAAGTGAAAAACAATCCCCCGTTTGCTCGCCGCCAACGGCGCCGCCGCCGCCGCCGCCACTCTACTCCAATCATAGGCGCGAAGAATCAATTAATCACCGTTTTCCCCCCTTTCTTTGCTTGGTCTTGTATCTTCTTCGAAATTGTCACCATTTCATACGTAAATGTCGAAACGATTGTTGATGAAGATATAATTTTTTCATGTTTTCGTGCATTTTTTCTGAAATGCATCGGCTGGCCCATTGGCATGTGAGCTGCCCTGACCCATTGCGATAAGGGTACTTGAACTGGATTTGGATCAGTGGCCGGTGCGGCGTTAGCTAGGGAAGAGAGAGGAGCGACGGCGGTAGTGGCGTAACTATCTTCTTGATCCCTTCCGAGATTAGGTGGGGCTGGATGATGTAGCGGTATCTATTTGTAGACCTTTTTCTTCCTTAGTACGGATTGGAAAATCCTCTCTATCTATTTGATTCCTACTGTTCTTCTTTTGGTTTGTGATCGTTGAGCTCATGGGCGGACCCACCATGATGCATGGGTATTCAATTGAATACCTAACTTTTTTGCAAAAAAATTGAGTATATATATCTTTGCTGTTTCAATCCATCAGACCACTCAACAAATCGTAAATTAATTGTTTTAGTAAACTAATAAAAGTGGTTTCACTAATTTTGGGGGTGTTATGGATTAGTTATGAATTAATCTATCTGCAACACATTTACTCAATCCTGCATGTTACAATAACTATTTCAAGATTTCATGTATTTTTACAAGATAGAGGATCATGTAAGAAGACTAAAAAATTTTGTTTCATAATTTTTGGATTAGTAAATAATTAACTATGCATTTAACTCGAATTAACAAATGAGTTGCATGTTTTTCTTTTTTTTTCAAACTTACTCTCCATGTAATATGATGCAAAGGATATTATTTTTGAAAACAAATTTCACAAAAGGTCTTATAATTGTCTCTAGTATTTTTTAGAATTTTTTGTGATTTTTTTAAATTTTTTAAATTTTTGGGCGTGTTTTTGCAACAAAATCAAACCTTTGGGGTTTTTTTTTTGCAACAAAATAATTTTTGGAGGGGAAAGTTAAAATCCAAGTGACTTTTGGGGGGGGGGGGGTTTGCATTTTTTCCTAACTGAAAAGAGCCCACATAGCAACAAACATCAGGTATTTATGATCTTTATGTTGTGACTGCCCAGTTCGGCAATCAGCAGTTGAGCGTGATTTTTTTTATGCAAGTTAAAGATAGTGACATCATTAAACGCTTACAAGCCATAAAGTAACACAAAGTTAAATTGTAATTTTCTTTAAATGCTTTGTAATTTCTTTTAATTAGTTGAAACTTCTCTACTATGAACAATTTATACTTTAAAATTTACGCTACTATAGACTTCTCGTATTTTAGATTGAATATTTTTTTTTAATATTGAATACCCAATCGCTAAATCATGGGTCCGCCACTGGTTGAGCTCGGGACTTGGTTTGGAGAATTAGAGTAGGAAGGGCCGGCTATTCTTACCGGTGGCGGTGGTGATCTTGTGTTGGTTCCCGTCAGAGCTGTTAGTGTCGAGGTTGCTGTAGTACGGTGAGGTTTTGTATCTTCGTCTTTCTCGCTGGTAGTAATGGTGGCAAATAGGATTTTTTAGAACAACAGCTTTATTGTCGTGCCTCGCCTCTATTGTATTTTGCTTTTAAGCAAAGCTCATTGTGAGTATTTTGTTTTTTTCTTTCTAAATTCTGAACAGTGCAAGGTATATACGGTATTGGCTAGATGATGAATAGAATTAGTGATCTGTCACTGCTATTTTGAGTGTGTGCTCTTATACTTGGCACTGTAGTACTGTCTAAGGTGTTTTCTTGATTCTGAAGAACTAAGTACAGGTTCTTTAACTAGTTGATGGTTAGAAACATTGTCTAATTAATAATGAGTTCAGGATAATTAGGAAGTAGGAACATTTAAGTCCTGTGGGGGCAATTATTACTCATTGTCTGAGAGCAATTCGTTCTTTAAATACCTGATGTTTAGTACTTTATATTATATTTACATGATGAATATTGCTCTTTCCTATTATCTCTTGGCACATTCTTGTAATAGCATGTTTATTTCTTTTATGGTGCTCAGTTCTTGTTATTTTATTTATAAGATATTAGTATTGATGTTTATATTGTCGTATTATATACCACAACAATACTATTAAATTTTCCTATACGATGAATGATGATTCCGTGTTTTGTAGCTTGCGTTGCGTTGATGGTTCGAATGTTCGTTCCATTTTGTTTTCTTTGTACATGTTAAAATTCGATCTCGGACTCTGTAGTCTGTTCTTCTTCATACTCCAGTGCTCGAGACGTCAAAATTTGGCGACTCTGTTGAAGCTGCCGAATTTGCCATCTTTTGCCATCACCTAGAGTCGATTCTTCGTGATTGTTGCCGGGAAAGAGTTGATATGTCGATATTTCCATGTTCTGACAGAGATAGTATTCAGTTCGATTCAGTTCCTCACGAGCTCATCGACAACGACGAAGATATTTGCCGCCATCTATTTTATAAGCAGCTTGCTGAACGACTTAATTATGAACAGACCCTTCTTTGTCAGAATTCAGATGCATAGTTGGAAGCCCATGTGGCCATGTGTCACTGTGGATAGAAAAAGAAAATCATATTGCCCAGAGTCCCTGACATGTCGAGCTGCCGGTAGAGCTGGACAAATGGATTTACACGTGGCCCGTAATATGGGCACGGCTCAAGCACAATATGGTCTGTTTATAATTAGGTCAAACCGGCACGGTACTATAGATTAGGTTGTACTTGGGCTAAAATCATGACACATCGCCGGCACGGTAGAACATGTTATGGATTGAGCTAGCACTGCTTGACACATCGGCAACAGTCAGCACAGCTTTGAGCCTTCAGCACTCGGGCCTCAACAATGCTGCAATGCAACAGTCTCCCATGGGCCCCACATCACACTTTGTAGGCTAGAAGCATCAGCAAAGCGTAATAGGGGGCCTTGTAGTGCTTGCCGTCTCTCACTCTCCCTCACATACAAGTTGCAATACACGTAATTTCACATGCAAATGATAAGCTACATATTTTTTATTCACTAACGCACTGTGACCCATGACCATAAGCCACCCTTCGTTGACATGGGAACTCAGAGTAGATGCATACGTGCGATGAGCAGCCTCCACATATTTATTTATTTATTTTGATTTTTTTCACATGCTAACAGGTTTAATGGGTAAAAAAAAGCCTATCAAACCTATAGTGTCATGGACCGGTAGCCCACT
Organism: Phragmites australis; assembly: GCF_958298935.1. Taxonomy (NCBI): domain Eukaryota; kingdom Viridiplantae; phylum Streptophyta; class Magnoliopsida; order Poales; family Poaceae; genus Phragmites; species Phragmites australis. The sequence continues at coordinate 32,473,150 of NC_084930.1, read as the reverse complement.
TGGCTAACGGGTTGAATCAGGTTGTGCCATTACCGAGCTCGGACCGTGTCATGTGGGCCACCCATTTGGCTAGCACTAGCTACCGGTGGCAACCATGCCCTGACGTGCCAATACAACTCCGTTGTTGTCTGAATTAAGTACTTCTATCGGTTTCCTCTCAATATCTCAAGCCCATAGGACCCAACCCTGCTCATCTGACAAAGAGAAAATTTCTTACTGGTCATCAGAAAATAAGGTAATTTCTTATTTATCATCTTACAAAATAAACTTTTTTAATTTATTGTTGCTTCTAATTTGCATTACTTTCTCACACATCGTTGTCCATTTAATCCATAGAAAAGACACATTTATCCTTACAAGTTTTATATTTTTATACTATGTGGATAATAAGTTGTTTAACATATATGGTGGGACAACAATGTGTTTAACATGTTTGCACGAGGCCACCGTCCCCCTCTTCAAAGGAAAATGTGTTTTTTCTATTGGTTAAATGGACGACAATAGGGAGAAAAGAATGAAAATTAGAAAACATGGTAAATAAGAAAGTTTATTTCGTGGGATAGTAAATAGAGAATTAATTTATATTCTGATGGCAAATAATCACTCAACAAATACTTATACATTCATCCAACACATTATCTTCATAAAAAAATTCTCATAAGCGAACATGAAAAACAACTTGTTTTGTTGGAGGGAGAACAATCACAACTATGGAGGCATCAGCGTGTAGTCATAGTTGTCGGATAGCAACAGTTTCATCCAGTAAGGATGCGTTTTTTTAGGATCCAGCTTCTTTGACTTTACTAAGTAAAGGCAGAGGAGAACAGTATTGCCAACAATAACTTAAGAGAGAGGGAACAGTAGGTCAAAGCAAAATACTAGAGACGAGTACTGTTTATGACATATTGGTCTGATTCCACTATAACACACGTACTGTAGCACTAAATCTGTATGGTCCATTTCTAATCCAACGGATCATAGAGGGGGCAAAGTCATTGTACTGTTCACCTCTGACTTTGCTAAGGAGTCGGTTCCATTTTTCTGATGATGATTCAGGTGTCTAGTGTGATTATAGTAGTGGAGAACTGTTAGAATATATGAGTTTGATATATTATATTTGAGTAATTCTAAATAATCTTAAAGGTATAACTAAGTAAAGATGATGTATCTTTTAGTCTACTTTATTAGTGGAGGTGGAAAGTGAACAATTTATAAATAATTATCTTTTTCATCCGCTTAGCATGTGTGGATGAGAGGACTAGGAGAACATGCCCATGCTCGCATCGCCAAGCCATAGCCGAGGAGAAGGGCGCGACGCACGACACTTGTATGAATGATCCACCAAAATCGGGTATAGTTGCTTGCACATGTGTGGCCTCCTTTTGCTGCGTGGGCAAACAAATATTTATATATAGAAATCGTGTCAGTAAATAATTCGATCGTGTCACGTAATTGAGTTCGTAATTAGGGTTTTGTCTCTTCTCTCTGTTATGCCACCATACGTAGTCTGCTTCATCCCGCTGTGCCGGCGTATATCGACGAACGGAAGAGTAGGTCTCTGAAACCCATCACTCTTGGGATATTGCACTGAGAGAGAGCGAATAATTTTTTTAGTAAGTACTCGTCGCGACTTCCTCTACATCATCACGGACTGCTACATCTACTTCCTTCGTCATCATCATGGGGGCATCTGCATCTTGCACTACTGACAGGTACGTTCACTGTGATCTGTCATGTTTAGCATGCATGCTTCCTGTTGCTTTGTCATGGAATATATTAGAGAGATATATGTCTAGAATAGATTCTTACAGTACGTTGATGATTATCGATCTGTTCCTATTCATATTATATTTAGAAATTAAATTAAATCTGAAGTATGCATTTATTCAACAAAACCCTAGTCGAATCGTCATTCTTTTCATTTCCGTTTTGGTGAACTCTGTAAGAATCTCTTCTGCTGCCGGTTTCGCTAATCGAAATTGGGGACATCCCCATATCTAAAAAGAAGAAAACATGAAGGATAATTATATTTGGACTTTAGGGGGCTAATCCTTTGTATTTCAGGCTCGGACGGAGGTATTCATCCTCAGGTCTGGATTAGCCTTGCCCCAGCCCAAGGGTGTAATAAGTTTATCACCGGTACTCAAACTTATAAGGGTGTGTCATGTAGGTTCATGAACTTTGAAACGGTATAGTTGGGTCTCTAAACTTGTTAAATTGTTGAGAACTAAATCTTGACTTGGATGGTTAGTGAAGGTGTTTGTACCTCTTGTATATCAAAGATCAAACCTTAGGGTTTTTTTTTTGTTTCACCAAAGTGAAATTTTTTTTAGTGATAGACGACATATCTATCGTAACTTTATTAATCTTCAAGCTCCGTATTCCTAATCTCTAGTAGCTGTTGTATGAGTGTACGTGTTTCTATGAGTTATACTAGTGTTTTAAAAAAACTTGTAAAGTTGTTCACCACGGTCTAGTGACCTAATTCTGCAGTTTCAAAGTTAATGGATGTAGATGAAGCAACTTACAAGTTGACTGCCGGTGCATTTAACTCTTTACTCAAAAACTAAGAAGCGATTTAATTTGAAGAACATCTCCGCTCTAAGAAACTCACATGTGCTTTAGTCTTTAACTCACTACTAACTAGATGTGTTGGTCCGGTCCGGTACGGTAGCACCTCGATCATGTGTTTATGGCGTGCAGGGGAATCAACCCATCATCACAGTTAGTTCGAGTACAGTTAGGCCGAGCCGGTTGCCGGAGTTGGGTTCGTGTCATTGTCTCACGGGTTGGTGAGACTTTTACGTCTGCAAGGTTATCTTGATGGAAACCTTCATGGTCTCCAAGACTGTAGACAATTCATCTGTAAGTTTTCTTAAAAATAAAATATAGAGAATGATCGTAACAGCTAGTAATGTGATTTCTTTTCCGAAGCAAACACCGTACATTCTTTTTCCAAGAAAATAGTAACATGCAGTCTTAGTTAACCAATTTATTTTAATCAAATCACCCATCGAAATGAATGGCAGCAGTTTGAGACGTAAATTTGTAGAGTATCTTTACATAGCACACAAAACACACGCCTTTCCTGCCACTATCTGTTGTGGTACAAATTATTATTCTGTGTAGCACACTGATGAGACTGTACAGGTAATATCCACGAGATATATAGTCAAGGCAACAATTCAAGAAACGTGTCAAGGCACCAACACAAACAACAGCACGTATCTATTCCCTTCGTGAATATCCTTTTATCAGAGCAAGAGTTCTTTCCATGCAGTTACCAGTGAACCATGGCAAGCTTTGGTAATCCTTCTGCTTCATGAGACTTGCACACTGGCGTTGAGGATCTGCGGGATGGACCTGATCTGCAGGGCGGGGCTGATGGAGAGCAGGCCGACGAAGCTCTCCGGTGGCACCCGCATCCCGCCGACGTTGATGCACTCCAGCCTCCGGCACTTGTTCACCAGCGCCACCAGCCCGGCCTCTGTCACGTACCGGCAGCTCCACAGGATTATGCTCTGCACATGGAAGCTACCCCCACTGTAAGCACCGAGTCAACTGCATTTCTCAGCTTTTGTAGCTTTTGTTTCAGCCTTTGAGGTGATCTGAACTTGCAGATGACCATCAAGTTGCAATTTTGTATGTTTTTTTACTAAGTTCATGATATACGACAGCATAAGTGTGATAGAGATAGTTCAGTTCTGAATATGATTCTATTTTCGAAAAAGTTCTGAATCTGGTGGAAAGTTATCTACTTTGTGCAGAACAGTAAAGCTAATGCCACATGTGAACTGAGCCATTCATATTTCTCAGATCAAATTACCCCTTGAGATTAAAATTCCCTGCAGGCTCGTAACTATGAAATTCGTTAGTTCGCTTACTTTGCTCCAGTTTTGAAACTGCACAAATAGGATGCCCGTGTATGATCAATTGAGGGTGGGACCTTCTAAAACCCATGGCCTTCTATTATAGTGCTCTCTCTCTCTCTCTCTCTCTCTCTCTCTCTCTCTCTCTCTCTCTCTCAGGAACCAAGATATCTTCTAGAACAATTCCAATCAACAACCCAAGCTATTCCACTGAAAGTTAGCTGAACTCCACAAAGCTCTAGAGAACCTTACTGTTCTCTCATATTAAACTGCAAAATTCAACTAGAATGAAAGTAATGGCCTCTGTTCATTAATCTATTTAAGCATGTATTCACGAATCTATCTTCACCAAAGAGGCTGAGCTTAAAATTGAAAAGATAAATAAATTACTAGCACAACACAAGTAGTTATGCAGAGTAAGAACCAGAACATCAGGGTCATATTTATTGCTATATCCTTGTAAGGATCATAGACCCACTGGCCACTGCATCCCCCTCTTTGTGCTAAAGAAGTGGTTGTCTGAATTCTGAAAGCCACCGTACAGAAAGACCAGCAGCATCACGGTCACTAATGCGATTACTGTATGCATATCCTGATCACTTGAACAATGGAAAAAGAAATCTCAGCCACTAGCGAGCACCATTTATCAACTCAATGCACATGACAAGTCATAGCCAATCTGCCCCAGCTGATGGACCACGGACCTGAGTTAAATGGATCACTGTTCTGTGATAAGTCCAGTGAACCAAGTTCATTAATTTGTTCCACGTTTTTCTTTTCCTTATCAGCTAGTACATCTCAATGTACCCGAAGAATGTCATAATTTAAACATCGTCTACTAGAGGTATCATCAAACTACAGATCGGACAGTTCCTAGACCCATTTTTCCTGTGGTGTTTTGTCAGGTTTTTAGTTTGCACAAACATGAGATCTGTCACAAACAGAAGAACTTGAAGTTCAGAAAAGAGAGGCACACCTTCAGATTTGTACAGCTATTTGCAACTGCATACAAAGATTCATCTGTGATAAATGTCCCACCAATATTCAGGTGCTTCAAAGAATAAGCCCTTGAAACCTGCAGGGACGTTTAACAAAAGCATAGTTGTAATGATGGCAATTAACACCTTAAGAAAATCCTTAGTGGTATGGATCAAATTTGGCAGACAATTTTTGTCTTGCACATAAAGATGTGAGTTCATGGGTAGTATTTCCTTAATATCCTCAAAACATGGATCATTCTGAATATGTCGTTCGGAAAGTTACATGGCCAAGAAAAAAAATGAAGACAATTGTATGGACAAACCTCAAGAAACCTGCAGGGAAGTTTGACAAAAGCACATTTGTTATAATGGCAAGTAACACCTCAAGGGCACGCTTACTGGTGCAGATTAAATTGTCAATTAACTTTTTTTTCTCGCTGATAAAGAGGCGACTTCATGAAGAGTACTAAATGCTTTTACCAAAAAATTCACATGGATCATATCGTTGAAAGTAACAACCTAATTACATGGGTACATGGCCAAGAAAAACAATGAAGACAATTGTATGGACAAACGATGAGAAAGCAAAGCAAGATACGTTATGTAATATTGTGAAGTGAATCAACTTTTTCTGAAGCATAAAGTCAACATCTAACCAAATAACATATAAATCTCTACATAATTTCAATGGCCAACAAAATGCCCAAAAACTGTTCTTTTGTATTAAAAAAAAAGAAAAAGAAAAGGGTAAAGCGAAGCTAATGACTTCAATATGATAAGTGAGAAGACATCATCTACGAGCTAATCAGACGTTTCCCGTCCTCACCAGATGAACAACGCCCTTATCGGTGATCCCGGCCAATCCCCACAGCGATATGGACGTCAAATTCCCGACGCAATCCGCGGAGGAAATCTTGATCAACCCTTCGTCGGTAATTTGGCAGCCCCAGCAGCTTCGTGAACTCCAAGAACGGGGAGACAGCGTTAGAAAAAGATTGAATTCTTAGCACGAAACCTCCGCCCGGTCGATTGGTCGATCGGTCGAGGAAGAGGCGGAGGCGGAGGCGAGAGGCGGTCAACTCACATGTCCAGGTCGCGGATGTTGACGGCGGCGCGGACGAGTCGCGCGGCGGTGTCGTCGCCCGTCCGCTGCCCCGCGAAGCTCAGCCGCCGCCGGGACGCCAGCGACTGCTCCACCGCAAGGCGCCACCTCCGGCTCACTCCCCCCGCCCTGACGCAACAAAGCAGAGCAAAACAGCAAAGCAAAACCGTATGACGACGTGTGCAGCAGCTTGCCGGGCCGGGCAGAATCGAAATCGATTGATCAGAGGGCGGCGCGCCGCTTGTACATGGACAGGTCGCGGAAGGAGGGGAGGAGGAAGAGGACGTGCGCGAGGAGGTCGGCGGGGAGCCGCTCGATGTCCGCCTCCGCCGCCACGCCGCCGCCATCGCCGTCGTGCTGCCCCTCCATCTCTCGCTCGCCTCGCTCGCTCGCCGCGCAAAGAAACTGAGAAAGGCGGGCGGGCGCGGGCGGGTTCTTGTACCGCCAAGTCGCCATCGTCACGTGAAGCCGATGCGTGCAGCGCCACGCGAGCGGACGGGGGGGCGCGGCGTGGAATTTGGCTGCGCGGCGGTGAGCTGATCATGTGGACACCGTCGCGACATTTCGAAGGAAAAAAAAGAAGGCTTCAGCTGGACTCCTCGGGAATCGGGAAAGATACACTCCATATGGAGCATACACCTCAACTACAGTCACAGCATGTACAACTATTGTAAAGATGTGGTCAGAGAGATATTATATTCCTTTCTAACTAAAAAAAGCTAAGTTTACTAAAAAAAATAGAATTTGAACAGGGTCTATGCCCTCCTTCTGGGTCCGCCCCTGCAATTCCAACGGCGAAATTTAAACTATCGTATAAGTACAGTTCTACTTTATAAAATGTAAAGGTAAATCAAATCTGATTTACTTCACAATCTAAATTAATGGTTGTCGATAAATTCAAGGAGATGCAGCTGCTAGTGAAATTGGGTACAAGACAATACGCATACGTCCATTTCAGGAAAAGTGCAGTGAAATCCGGTTTGCTTTACACAATCTAACCTAAATGCTACTCTCTCTTATTATAAATGTAGCTTATTTTAACCTACTCAACTATTTTTTAAATATAAGTTATTTTTGAACTTTTATATATTTTATCTCTTATTGTACTTGTTTAATAAATATTATCACTCTCGTAGATTAATGAGTTATCTTTTCCAATACAGAATAAATAAAAAGCAATAAGATAATTGGATCTACTTTCTTAATCTTTATGTATAAATCTAAAATGATCTATATTTGTAATTGATGAGAGTATTCATACATATGACAGTTGCATACTAGTACAGTTCATGGCCAATGTATGGTTGTATTATTGATGACTGAATTATATTGGGAACAGGAGGACGTGTTCCAGCCGATCCATCAATTCATCGCTTCTACTTCGATGTCCATTATCTAAGTCCAATATAGGCTATTTTTTAGAGAGAGAAAGTATAACATGAACTCTAGGAATATTTTCTTTTGGGTTTGAGAGCAGTACAGTTTTTATTTATTTATTTATTACTAACAGAGGAGTACAGATTTTGGATAGCTAATAGATAGCATAAATTCGGGCATTTGTATTCCAAGTAGGCCCAGTTCTAATGCGATTTGGTCAACAACAACTGATGACTCTTGCTTCTCCAACATCAAATTTGATTCTCTATCTGATGACACCATTTTGATGTGGACTAGGCAGGAACTAGAGTTTATCGGGTTTGAAATTAATACATCGAGCTGAACCTAGTTTGACATAAATTTGTCGAGCCTTCTTTTCTTTTGGCTTTGGGGATACAGTAAACAGGAGCTCCAGTATTTGGTATACAACTTTTTGCTTCAAAATCACTCTAATCGTACTCCACAAGAATCTGGCTCTAAAGGAGTATACGCAACCTATCAGTCAGCTCATGTTACATCAGATCAGCCGCCCGCCAGCTAAATCTACGGATGGCAGGACCAGCAGCCATGGTGAATTCATAACAATAAATCACAAAATATTCAAGTTGCATTGACAAGTATCCGACTAAATCAGTGGCCTAGGAATGGCAGGCTTCCATCAGTCGGAATGACTACCAAATTTTAGGCTCTCCAATGAAAGAATCAGAATCAAGCTCTAGTGTTTTGGGCAAGCTTCTTTGCGCGCCCATTGGACGGTTGCCCGTCGTCCTTTCCTCCAGCCTCAGGCTTCCGAGCCCAGGCAGGGGCTCGGTCAGGCTCGTAGCGGTAATCATAGAACAGCTCCTCGCCAGCGTTGATCCGTTCTTTGGCAAATATGCCTACCCTATGATCACCTGCTACCATGATAACCTTGGCGTAGCAATTTGGATCAGGGGAATGGTTGGCAAATTTCAACTTGTCACCCATTCTGTACGCATCAAGAACGAACTGCGTTCAAAAGAGTTTAAGTCAGCATGTGGCAGTGACCAAATGCAGATCAAATATAATATGCAGGATGTTGGACAAAGTGACTCGTCCAGTCCAAAAACTTGGTTCATGCAAAGGAACAGTACAGGGCTGGTCACATCTGGTGGTCAGCCAAGTATACAAAAACAAAATTCTTGCAGCCCGTCACCAGGATAATTTTGCACACGTACCTCATTATTCAAATTGAAAAGGAATGATGAATTTTCACGGTCGTATATCTTTCCCCGCTTATCTGCTTCCTTGTGGGAGATAAGTTCCCCAGTGTACTCGCCGAGATATTCATGTTTGCCAACACTATTCTGAAGATTTAAGAAAAGACATAAGATGGGATGAAGGGAAAGAGGAAGATAGAGACGAATGGACGAAGGGAAAGGATCAAACGAATAGTTTTACCTTAAGGAACGCTCCCCAGCCAGAAACATCAGATCTTCCAAGTAAGACCTGAGAAGACACAGGAACTCAAGACTAAGCAAAGACCATTGATCAAATATTTATCAAAATGGAAAGAGGAAATTCTAAGTAAAATGTAGCAAGACGCGTGTTTCATGATGTAAAACTACAATTCCATGCATTCTTTTAGTTTTACACTTCATAATCTCTTCCAACTAATGAGAAGAATGGTCTCCATCTCGAACTTCACTTTTACTTGACTTTATATTTTTGTATGTACCACAATGCCTGCTTTACATTAACTTTTCTGACCAAGTATGAACACAGGTTTTGTTTTGATATCCTAATTGGCCCAGAATTAGCTGGGAACAGACCATAAAAAAGAAAAGATACTGTTAAAGGGTTTTGACTTTCAGCTGAATTTGCTGCTAAACCAATACCAGCTTCAACAGTAATGACAACTAGCTCAAATAGAGTGAGACCGTTGCACTTAAATCACGTGTACATCACATTTTAGGCTGTACTAGATAAACAAAGCTATTAACAAGTGCAACTGTGGAATTAATTGACCTCAGACTCAAGAGACCCCTGTAAAAGGACTCGCCGATCTTTTTTCTTAGTAAATGACAGAAGGAACAGACAAATCAATTATCGTCTCAATGGAATTATAACCAAGATGCCAATAGCATGGGATATATCAAAGCAAAACTTTCTACCCTTTGTTGTTGTTTAAGAAGCAATTTCATGTTCCGGCATTCATAATTATCTCCTCTCTGGTTTGGGACTCCCAATGTACCATCACCACACCTGCAAGTTAGAAAATATAAGTGGAAAGGAGTAGTTCAATGTACTGATGATTTATTCCAGAAAAAAATGGATTTGAACGAGATTACACTAGGTTGAAGTTTGAATAAACCAGCAAATCACTTAGGCAAGGCTCTAGTAGCGAACCTTTTGAGCTAAACATGTATAAATCGTTATTTGCCTTTTACTCAACTGCATGTCATGTCAAAATCTTCCCTATTAAATTTTTGGTCGACGCGTAGCAAATTCAAATGAAACCACAAGAGATTTCATATAAATGCCACAGACCGCTGATAGTGAAGTTTTTTTTTAATACCTGAAAGTGAAGTTGTACACAATATGAAGCCTACCATTTTGTAAAGCCACCTGTATAAATCGGATATGTTCCCACAAATTTGCACAAAGCCTACCATTTTGTATTGTTAAAGGCACATATTAACTAGCATTCAATCCAGTATTTTAGCATAAGGTATGGCAAGATAATTCCAAATTACTACAATTGATGATTGTGAGGTGTAACTGATGACCAAACCTATTAATTTAGTTATCTTCAATCCAAACAGCTTGTGTAGACTTTTATATGCAGAATTCAGTATATCGAGGTACTACAATATAAACAGTCAATATTCTTATTCCACTTCCCAGCCACCAACGTTCCACATGAATTGATGAAGAAACTGCTACTTCAAGGTATGGAAACCCGCATAATGAAATTTGGCATTACAACCACTGCCTAATCCCAAGATCTCAGGTGATAAAATATGAGAAACATATGAAAGTTTCATGATACAGGTTACCAACTTCTAACGTACAGTTGTGAGAAGAAATAATTTTGAGGTATCACCAGTGCAATTTTCTCTAAATAGATAGCAATGAACTAACAAACAAAAAACCCCAAGAATTTCTCAGATTTTCAAATACATACCCGACCCAGCAGTTTCTGCAAACATCAGGATCGCATTCCCTGTCAGCAGCAAAGCATGGACATTGGCGGCTGCGACACTGACTCTTTGCACAATGACAACCTCGAAAACGATTCTTGCATATTTTTGGACATCTGGAATGCAGAAGGGAAGGGATAAACTTTCACACAAAGGACATAGTGAATCACTAAATTAATAAAGCAGGACTATGGTAACAGGTTGAACAAATGCTAATTTCCTTTCCAATCGAAATTAAGATTTCTCGAACTAAGAAAAAGTCAGCAAAGTAAAACTGGTATGCAATATCTTTGAACTCAAATGTTTCTAGGAGAAAAGGGTGCTAACAAGACAGCAAGTCAATGGGCAGCATTAGAAAAACATTGAATTATTCATGTATTCTAGCGAATTATGTAATAACATGCGAAAGCATAGTACGCATGTACATACACTACAGTTTTTTCATAAAAAAACACTATTAATATCCAGAAGGGCAACCATTCTTCATTTACATTCCGTCCGCAATAAGAGTAAAATAGCAGTATAAACTCTAAAAAAGGCAAAGTATCTGGCAGAATGGATAAATTTTTTCTGGTACCAGCAAAAGGTTGGTAAAAACATAATAGATATTGGTGCATAGTCAATAACTAAGCAAAACCCATACCAAACATACCAAGAATATACTTCCCATACATAGAAACTTACACGTGTGAATTTAAGTTGATGCAAAGGAAAACAAGTAACTCACCCACAGTATTTCTCACAGCATGTCCCATTTGTGAGACATGGACACTGCTTCCCACATGCAGATTGACACCCACAAGGATTATACTGTCGACAGGGCTGATCCTTCCTTTCTGTAATCCTTTTCCTTATGAAATGGTAACCTGCAGATTTCCAGGTGTATTTCAAACGACGGACTTTACCTCGCCTTCTAAAAAACCTTGATCTCGCACGCAACTCATTACCCTGGGATGTCAACATGGAAAACAACAAAATAAGTTGTGAACTGGAGGAAAAGTATCAATGAGGAATACAGTGAATCCAACCTTTATATATCCTTTAACAAGAGAATCAACACCACTAAGAGCTCCAGATGCACTACTGTTTTCAATATAATTCATATACTGAGAAACATCTCTGCATGTTTTCATTCCACCAAGAAGGTTTCGAGCAATTAAACAACTGCGTGCAAGACAAACCATGGGTTCAGTGTGACTATAGAGATTAGTTAATCCAAGATTAAATTGTTTTTACAATAACATTAGGAAGATCTCCAAGAAAAAGGAAAACTGAGGGCAAATATTATAATGGCACAGATTTATTAGAGCTGTTACAGAACTGCAGATTAATAATAGTGCATACCACTTCTTTTGGTGGGCTATATTATAAATGTGCTTCTTAACTATAGTTGTTAGAGTTGTATACATCATTTTTATGCAGACAGCTTATAACGGTGTGGATTAATTAGAGGTGTTGCAGTATTACACACATAGTTTGTGGGAACAAGATTATATCGTTATAACAGTGTAGATTAGTTAGAGTTATTATAGTTGTGTAGCAAATACATTTATTCTTTGAATCATTGGTATCACAGATGCATAAAAGCGAACACAACTGTATAATTAACCTGTGCCATCACGAGGGTTATTAAGAGTTGAATATCAGGAGAAAGAACCAACCTGTTCCTTCCAAAAATCTCTAATCCTTTCACCAGAAGTCCCTGCTCAATCACCTTCCAGGATCTACAGTTATCGTCCTGCTTGCATATATTCTCGTCAACAAATTCTTCTTTCCTTGAACTATCGTAACCAGCTGTTGCCGAATGTTGGTTGTTTGTTTCCTCCATTGAATCATTCTGAGCTTCAGCAAAAACTGAGTTATTCCCAATTTGATGTGTGCTCTTCTTTCTAGAACTTCTTGTGCTTGGAGAATTGGATTGAGAAGATACAAATGAATCCTTATTTCCGTTTCGTGTATCGGATCTAAGTTTCATGTCCCTTGCCCAAAGGGATCCACTAAGAGAACTAGAGTCCGATTGTGGCATTTCCCTTTGTCCTTTTTTCACACTCATAAGAATTCGTTCAGCAATTCTTCTATTGGTAACTTTCCTGATTCCACCTTTTGAGCCAATTTTAACTTTTGAGGGACTAGGAGAGTGTTGTGGAGATTTACTGCTTATTGGATGTATTTCTGAGTCACTGCTTTCTGAGGCAACTCTTGCAGTTGAAGAGCTTTCACTTTGTTGAGATTTGGTTTTTCTTCCACTGGAACCATGCTTTTTCCTTTTTAGGCCTGGCTGGTTTGTTGCATTGTCTGATGAGTGAGTTGGCTCCTCAGCATCAACAAGCATGTGAGAATCTGTTGCAGCTACAGAATTTAGTTTGGAGACCTGCAAAAATATGGTTAGCAAAATAAATATAAGGCAAAATCGTGTGCTTATGCTTCAGAAGGCTAAATGGTCACGCCACACAAGCCACTTTTTGGAAGTCATAGACTATAAATACAAACCATTTTATAACAATGAATGCCACAAGGTATACCATCATCCATGCCACTCCAAGCTGGTTGTTTTTCTGTCTGCGTATAGAAGACACAGATCAGTTAAAGTTAAATACACAATTTTAGAAATAACTTTTTCGACTTGAAAACTTACAGGAAATACTAAATCTTGAGAACACCCATGTAGTTTGCAATCGAAAACCTGTCAGCATCACAATGAGAAGAATGTTCATCAGCACAAAGGTCTTAGACAAAAAGATTATGAAAGCTAACAGTTGAGCATACTAGACATCGTCGACAAAAGAGATTGTCAAAGGAATCCAATGCTGCGTCCAAATCCTTGTCACAGTACAAATGTTCCACTTTGGCATTATATTCAATCATTTTCTTAGAAGAATCCTCAGTTTTCTCACCGTGTAGGATCTCATACCTAGCCTGTAAAATAGGACCGTATGTTCTATATGTCAGATCTGATAGATGAACTGGAAAAGGAAGGACCAAATAAACATGAAGCCAACGTGAGATTAATGAGTCATATGAACATAAAACTAGCCTTTATATCATCAGCAGCCCTCACAAAATGTTGAGCTAGCGCTTCCAGCACAGCATCAGATAGGCCACATTCTTGAATTGTCATCCTAACAAAAAGCAGCAGAGAAACTCGTTAGATGATATCACTATCAAGTGGAAAGCGACCACGTAGCAGAATCCAAAGTCTATGGTTGATCCATCCTTCCAAAGAAGCAATTAATTTAATATTTTAGATAGTTGAATAATATGCTAGAACAAAGTCTGCTTCCAAAGCAAACTTAACTTCCAAATTAAGATATCACTTTCTCCAGATCTACATCGTTAGACAAAGCAAAGTATATGAGCTGTACACAAGCTACAATAGGAAAATATTTATGAAAATAACGTAACTTTTAATTTAATCATGACAGATAACTGGAGGACACCTTGAATAACTCAATCAAACTTTTCATTGTTTTTGAAGGAATAGCAATTAAACAACAGATAAAACAGCCTTAATTAAACAAAGTAGAGTGCCTCCAAAGTGCTCTAATGTATTTATTAGCTATGGGAGTCCTCTACTGCATGAAAAGCAAAATGAATCCTCTCAAATAAAAAAGCAAAATGAAGCTACGCCTGCCATAATATTAACTGAACAGGGAAAGCTACACATACAAATGAACTTGTTACCAATGCTATACGAACAGAGAATGGCACATGATCTGTGGTATTTACGAAAAGAGAGGACCCATCCGTGATTCCAGATGGTAACTGGTAACTGATTTCACATGCCACTTCTTTACAAGCGCATTTGTATAAACTTTTCGTACACATACCGCCTCTCCTAGACTGTTTGCATTACTTTATGAATACTGAAATGAATCTTTTTCCAGAGAAAAATATGGCAAACCTTTACTTAGTAAAGTGTGTGCAATAGTATTTCTTCTAGAAATTATGTATTGTAAAATCAACAGATTTTTTTAATCCCAAGTCAGTGCAGAAATTAAAAAGAAGAGATTGCAGGCATGAAGGCAGAAAAAATCATCAGATTAACTATCTCAAGCTTCTGTACCAAATAATAAAACCATTGGCACCTGCAAACTCTTTTTTTCCATCTCTATTCTCCACAACACAATATTCAGTATTGGTGCAAATTAAAAGTGATAGCTGCTAGGCAATTTATACCCATGAAAGTTCTCCACTACACAGAGGGAAAGACCATGAATACCATGATATTTATTCAACTATTGTACTTGTATTTAGTAGATATCTCAAGATTCTTTACCGAAAAATAAAATCTTCAGCATCTGTGAACTCTTTCTTTTGTTCCTTATCCTTCAAAACACCAACACCATCTTCACTAGGGCTGCAAATTGAAAAAAAAAATGCTAGGCTATTTATACCTAGGAAAGCTCTCTACCAAAAGGAGGCGAATATATTAACCATATGATTTTTACTTTGGAATTTTAGAATAGCCGTTAAGGTAGCCCAGTGATCATTAATGGTATTAACCAAAACAGTTCTGTGAATTAACAAGATTACGAGAGTCTCAGACAATTAGTCGGCCAATTCAAAATTGGCGGTGGCTAAACCATCACATGTAGCGTATCAGAGAGCATTTAGCAAGATTAATCTGTCATTTTCTTCAACTGGTCGGCAAATTTCAAAATTAGCTTGTTGACTAAAATTCACTATCCAATAATATACTGCAAAGATGTAGACCGTGTATAGTGTAGATTAAGTTATGATCAATTGTGCCTAAAATAGTGTTACCTTAACAATCTGAATAAATTTATTCTTATTAATTTTAAACATGAGTGCATATATCGTTGAGGACATTTTTCTAGTCATCCATATTTTCCGATTGTCAGCCGGACAATTAGTCGCTTGGCGGTACTCATTCGTCCGATGACATTTCGTCATCCAAAATAGTGATCCAAAGTATATTTAGCGGACTTAAAAGATTAGTTGGCTGATAAATCCAATAAGTCTGCTGTTTTCTCAAAGGGTGGCTTTTTTTCCCTGACTAGTTGTGCAATCAATGCACTTATAACCACCATGTAGAATTTGTTAGTTTTTAGTCTGAGTGGAATGGAGTGCAATCAATGGAGTATGTAGTAAAACATTCAGACTTTATTAATGCTTGGAGGTACCATACTTTCTAACAGGTGCATAATGTTTTTTACTGCAGATGATTTACATAACTATCGCACTTGTATTATGTAGTTATGTACCTCAAGATATTGCTTCTTAAAAGGAAAATGTAACTTTTACCTTAATGAAATATAAGTGCAATAGCATTTCTTCATTAAACTATGTTTGCAAATCATCACATCCATCAGTTAATAGGCAAAAAAACAATAACTCAGGCTCCTTTACCGAATAATGCAATCTTCAGAATGTTTGAATCCATTTTTCTCTTCTTCGTCCTCAATGGCTTCATCTTCACTATCGCTGCAAATTAAGGCTTCGCCACAACTTGCATCATAGTAAATCCTTCGCCGACCAAGTACAGATTGGTCCTCTGTCATCCTCTGGTTCCTGCATAAAACCCCAGAAAACCTTAGATCTCAAGAGACCTTATGAGACTTTAGTCTTGAACATTAGGAAAAATGGGTTGTGATCTCATGCATGCATGTTTGCGTTCATGCGTTCAATTTTCAGCGGGGGCAAAAAAAACACTTCTTGAAAGCAAACTCTCAATTTATCAATATACCTTCAGACTCATGATTCTGTACTATGCAGACATGCAAGTAAATTCTTCATCAACTTTGAAAGAATAGGGCAAAGGCAGTAAAAGTCACCAAGCAAACATCCAGATTACTCACAAGACACTAACTTCGTCGTTCATGTAACAAAAATATGCAATCATTATAAAATATTCAGATTTTAACTTGTGGTTGTAACGGAATAGACACTTCCACTAGAACCGTCACTTATTCCAGTATAATAAGTGTAATAGCTTCAGAACTGCATCAATCAATAGTGCATTTTGTAGTTAATATTACCACCACATATCCCATTATCATAGACTGCCGATGATACAACTACAACAAGATCAGGTAAAAATATTGTAACATGTCGTTTCCTAAATGTATAGTAGGAAATGAATCTTATATGGCATTATTGCAATATATATATATATATATATATATATATATATATATATATATATATTAGCTAAATTTCTTATAATCAAAATACAATCAGCAAAGGCAGAAATTTAATGACTAGAAAAAAATATTACCGATACCAAATGATCACTAGAATAATCCAACCTCAACCACTCAAACTAAGATTGAACACAAAATTGTGCTGCTGTTAACTGTGTTTCAAGGTGTCTACGCATTATTTACTGTCAGCACCTAGTAGAAATATTCAAGGATTTGGGAATGTTGAGAAAAGCCTATGATTATAAACCGACCTGTCCAAAAATATCCATGTCGTGTAAGGTGGAAGCTTTGGCACTTCTGGTAGTTTGATCGGTCGAATGGCATTCCTTGCACCAAGATTTCCACCCAAAACAGCATTCGATGTGGAGAAAGAATTTTCTTCTTGGCAATTGTCACCATCTTTGTCAGCAGGACAAATTTCAGGACTATGCAAGGTGCTCAGTGCATCATCTTGCCTTTTCGTGAGAAAATTCGATACAACATCAGTACCATTTGATGTATTATTTTGCCTAGTTTTTGACAAATTGTAAGCATTCTGCGTAAAGGTGCTGAGATTAATCTTGTTCTGCTCTATCCTATTCTGGAAGAACAAAAAGTAAAATCAGCAACATAAATATCTGGCAAATATTTAGTAAAAGGACCAAATATGTAATTTCTTCGAAGCACCTTAATGTAAGTAAATCGATTTGCTGTAATTCTTTTCTTCAATGAGTCAATAACAGATAAAACATAGCGAGAGACAACATTTTCTTCTTCAGATCTCACAGCCGTAATACTGGGAGCCTAAAAAACATAAGCAGCAACTTTATCACAACTGGCGCACTGCAAACTCATATAGTTATATGATTGAATGACACACAGGTCAAGACCAAAAACATGGCCACTATCAGAAGTTCAGAACCCAACAACTAGTTTTTCTCAATGTGCGCAGCTCCAGCATTCTTAATAAAAGGCGGTGCACAACAGATAAGCGGATGACCATTTTGTAAATAATTCTTAACTGTTTAGCACAACCAAGACATAAGTTAAGCTAGTAAATAAACAAATGCACTACAGAGAAAACAATTAATCCAAAGGAACACATATCCAGCAAACCCTGTATGCATTCTTCAGATGAGCAGAATTTAGGGTTAGGCATGTACTTCTTTTTGAGTCCAATAAAGTTTTGACTTCAGATCAAAGGGTTAGCTAGTATTAAAACATAACTTCATTCTTGATAAAGCCAGTTATGGTCCATATTCCAATCATCTTATGTAACCGTACTTTATAGAATGAGCAAAATTGTTTGCATGAAAGATTGTGCAAACATCATTCATTTAGCTCTGTATTCTAACACAAGCAAGCTACTAAAATGTATGCCATGACCTTTTTATTTCTTAAATGAAAAGGGCATAAATGGATCAGAAAGACAAGATAGTAGAAATAAATAGCACAAAATTTCGCAGTCATTGGGTACTGCTACGACCAAGAAAATGCACGATGTCCTTCTATTTCATTAGTAAAATTTAGATAAATAATAATGGCATCACAGTTGCTGATTAGCACATGATGTCAGAGTACCATAGAGAACCAACAACTGTTTAAGAACATGAGAAGAGATTTTGTTATAATCTAATGTTCCTTATTGTTTTTCGTCAAAAAAGTGTTCCTTATTGTGCAGTTTGGTACCTCCACAATGGTTGTACTCCAGAATTCCCTTCTATGTGCAAAATGCAATAAGTTCAACAAAATATAAGGCAATACGTCAGATTCAGAAACGAAAAGAACGGAATCTGGGATGTAACCTGTCAAGCCACATTCTCTGGATACGATAAAATACATCACGGTAAATACAACAGTACAGAGTAGATGTGAGCTGGAACACACCAGCATTCAAGCTGAAGATGTTGTAGCTAGTCACATTCCATTCAACATTTTGCTAAAATGCAGTCTACAGACGGGGCAAAATGTTGACCAATCCGCTATCTCATCTCTGCAAATCACCCGAAATAAACCAAGTCGTCTCAGAAACACCAAGACAACCCTACCTACCGCCGCCACAAACACCATAGCCACCCCCGTCTGAACGCGCACACGACCGCAGCAAAAACCAAACAGGCAGCACAGAGTCCCGCCCCCAAAATCCGGCGCCCTCGCTTCCAGCCCCGCACGAACAGCGCCAGATATCTTCCCAAACGCCCCGAAACCCACCGATCGCCGCCGCAACAACCCCAAATTATACCCGCATTGCACATTTGCACCCTCGACCCAAGACGCGAGCCACCCACCGAACCGCGCGCACGGAACCTCAGCGTCGCAGGAGGGAGGTGCGGACCTGGGCGGCGCTGGTAGATGGGTGCGACCGGCCCGCAGACGCCGAGGCAGACGCGGACAACGCCGCCGCCGCCTCCATGGCGCGCGAAACCCTAGCCCTCGAGCGCACGCTCCCGCCTCCCCCACGAGTTGGGCGCCGAGTCGCTTGGTGGGGGAGAGGAGGGAGGCGAGGTGACGAGGGGGGATGGATGATTTTGAAATGGGCGGCTCGTGAGGCTGGCTGCCTGCCAACCGGACTACCGGTGGTCAACCCCATGGCGCCAGCGGATGTGGGACCGGGATTTGGTGGAATTTCCGTCACTGAGATGTGGGGTCAAGATTTGGTAGGGCCGAATGTCAGTGGGTGTGGGATAGGCCGTTCTGAACTTTGCGTAGGGGGGAGGCGTGGGGTCGGGTCAGGTAGGGTTGGTAGAGCGTGAGCTGTATACAGTAGGTTTTATGGAAACTAATGCGTTCATCTTTCTCTTTTCTCAAAAAAACTTCTACTGTATAGCTGATGCTTCTTCTTTTTCTGCACGAGCATGAAATATAGAGTACGTGTACATGTAGATAAAATATAGCCCGGAGATAAAAGCATATTGTCCATCGTAAGCTTGAGCCTAAAAACCTAGAACGAGAATATGATAGATTAGGTCATATTTTAATTTCACAATGGTAGCTAACCGAGACCCGAGGGAATGCAGTCCCAAATGTTCAGTTAGACCATCTTTAACCGATTTCCGTCAGGGTCTAGAATCAATTCGTGAAGGAATTTTCGTTTCCTTCATCACTTCAACGGTTTCTCTTCACAGTTTCCATCACGAAGATATTATCAAGGTCATTCCCTTCATGATGTGATTTTCTCATTTCACTTTATAAATATCTTCGAATGGAAGCTGTTGGAGATGAGAGAAAAAAAAAGAGAATGGGAATGCGGAGGAGAATCGGGAAAAGAATAAAATGAAGGGAATATGGTTGGAGATGATCTTAACTACGCATGTTAGGCTAGAAAACAATCGAGATCCCGCTGGAATGCAACACCAAATACAGTGATTAAAATTAAATGTTGCCATAGGTTGGAACAGCTACGACTGTAACTCTGCAAGGGAATGTAGTACTAACTAGGGTTTCATTTACCGGTAAATAAGATTTATCAGAGGTCATCGGTAAACATACTTATCGAATATATCATAGCAAATTCAAACAATTTCAAAAATTCAAAAAAAAGCATGGATTGGCTAGAAATTGTCCCTAATCAATTAATCACCACAAATTGCATATAACAAAAAAAGAAATAAGACAATATCATAAATCAATAGCACGTTAGATAGATTCATTACACCGAACGTAATAATGTCATCCAAAATGCCTATGAGAGAGTAATTATAAAGTTAGCCAACTAATTATAGAAAATAAATAGAGGACTTCTTTTAAAAAGGTATTGCAGGAAGAGTCTTGGAGGGTTGCAAATGGGATGCTGAGAGCCTAATACTGATGGAGTTATAACATAATTCCTCTTTATATTTGTCATTCTAATTGTGCCAAGTGGGATCAGATTATGAAATACACAGTTAAGAGAGCAAATTATGAGCTGAAATTCAAATGGATACAGAGTTTCATCTAGCATCAATGAGATTACGGCAAAAATTAAGCAATGTAAGTGCTTAATGCAACATCCACAATAGATAAATTAGGAAAAATTATATATTTTTTCTATGTTCGAGGACAACCAATTTCGCTTAATCTGCTGCTGCAAACAAGTGGATAAAAGCAAACAATTTATCCCCCACCAATATTAACAAACAAAACCATTGCAATGATCTTGGATCATGACGCTCTTCGAGCACAATATAAGTTTCAATCCCAATCAAGAAAGCGTGCACTAACTTAAAGATCATGACTGAATAACAGCAAAATCAAGCAAATTCCAGCGTGCCATCAACACATTGCATCGACTCAAAATGAATAATACAGCCTACAGCTATAAATGCATTTTTCACCATAAAAGATGCACCAAAAGTTGCATTTTTTTAGCATACCTGCAGCCTGGATCCACCAAATCAAGAAAACAACTCACCGGCCTCCTCCGCTTTGCACCAAGCAATATCGATGTTCCTCCATGACCCACCATTTCGCCACCTCCTCCTCCTGTGTCGCCGCCTCCTTCCTTAAGCAGCCGCATCACGTCCTCCACGACAACGTGTGCAGCCAACTCTGTCTGGAGCTAGACCAAAGCCACAAGGGGTGAGTAGGGCACTTCAAGTGGTAATAATTTTAAACCATCCAATATATACATAACAGTTTCTACAAATGAGCTATCTTAATAGTACAACATACCAAAGGTAACAACTTCTCAAATGATTCGATGATTTAAAATAGCAGCTTCTACAAATAAATATCTTAACAGAACAACATACCTTAGATAATAGCTTCTCAAAATGATAAAATAAAAATAACAACATCTACAAATGAACTATCTTAACAGAACAACATACATTAGCTAACAGCTTCTCAAAATGATAAAATAACAACTTCTAATTAACCAAAGGTAACTATCTTATACATAACAACATGAATGGTTCTACGGGCAACAAAACAATTAGTTGGTTTAAAACAATGAACTAGATCGGAATTTAGCAAGTATATCAGGCATTCAGAAAATTAGTATACTATATATCACCTAAGGATATTGGTATGTTGCTGAAGATCAGTAATCATATATCACAACAGTAAAGTTAGGAGTAATGTAAAGCAAAATAGTTGTAATCAACAGAAAAAAACTAAATAACTCATGATATTTTCCATTCCACAATTCAGCCAATAAAATCTCACAACCATATAACACAGGAGAATGGTAGAAACAATATAGCACAACCATATAATCATATATAATAATAATAATAATAATAAATAAACAATATAACCACTCCATGAGGAATTTAATTAGCAAATGTAAAAAGGTATTTCCGGTTGCAGATGGATAAGAAAATGCAGCAACCACACAACAAACAAATGAGTAATAACTTGCCTTCAAATCAAGGACCAGACTTGCATGTCCAGCAGCTAAAAAATTGAAACAAACAAATGGCCACACCAATAAATCTGTGAGACGGCACATATCCATATAGATATATAAGCACTTTATCCCATATAGATCTAAGCACTTTATCTTATACAGACCTGCAACTATTTCTAATCACATCAAAACTTTGCAGCTTTTGCCAAAAATGTATGCACAGACCATCACATATATATTCTATCCATTAATCGGTTGGCTACTTATCTCATTTGTTCATACCAAAAAGAGAAGAGGAAAAATCACATGCAAATAGTCTAGATCTGAGATGTTTTGCTCACCTCCTGTACGTGCGGCGTGGTGTTGGACAAGGGGATCGGAGCTAGGATGGCTGGAGTCAGTGGAGAAGGGCCCGATTTGGTGGAGAATGGCATTGACGGTGAGCTTGGGATGGTCGTGAGGTCGACACAGAGGCGGACAACGGTGACCTCTGGATGTGCACGTCGTGTCTGCTATTTGAGGAACAAGGACAGGGGTGGCAGAGAGATAGCCAGATTCAACCCTGTGTGGTGGCAGAGGTCGGTTTGTAGCCACTGCCTAGGGTTTTTTTGAGAGAGAGGCGACGCAGGAGAGCAGTCAGGAGAGAACAACTTGGGAGGGAGAGGGGGAGTAGGTGACCCATGGTTAGAGGCTATATCTAGTGGTAAAAGTGGGTAATTTTCTCTGAACTTTATGGGTTCTTCGGTTTCTAATAGAGTGGCTCCACAAGTGAAGCAACTTTTTGCCCGCTTTACCGATGTGTACAGGAAAGAGAGATGCTCCACGGATCGGTCTGCTCCGAAAAATAGAGTTACTTCGTTTGGCAGGTTTTGCTTCAGATCTAGTGTGGATTTCGGATCTGAAGTTCTGTCAAACACCCCTTAAACTAACTTACCCAAAAGCTAGAGATTAGATTTCATGTTGGATGTGAGGGAGACTCTCGTTTTCCACTATTTCGTATGTAACTTCAAGTTTTTAAAGTAACAAGGGCACGCCTAAATCCAGTTCATGTAGGAACTGAAAAAAAAATCCCAAAAGTCTGCTGGGTGGGCTTGCAGGGGGAAAGATACATGGGACTGGAATTTGGAAATTGAAAAAGAAGAAGAAGGGAATGGAGAGTGTGCTTGAATTCTCAAAACGATAAGGAAGCTGAAGGGCAGGGGCAGTGCATAGAAAAAAAATAGAGAATTTTGTTCTGCTAAGTCTGATTAATTGTAATTCACAAAAATATCAAAACACTGTCTACCAAAACTTTGGCTACAATTGTATATTTGACAAGTAAGCTAGGAGGCTAAGAAGTTAAGCTGTACTAAGTTGTGGCAGAAACCAAACATTATCTAAGCAATCATCCAAATAGATCCTTAGTTAGAAAAAAGTCTAGCATGCCTAATTTGTAGCAAAGAACCAAACGATACCCCAAACTCGCCTAAAATTTAGCGAAGTTTGGTACGTAACCAAACAAATTCTGAAGAGACCCGGAAGGGAGAAGGCAGGGGCACCCAAAACAAATTGGGAAGTTTGCTTTTGCAGATTGTGAACAGTAAGTAATTCACCACAAAATCATATGTTACCTCAATCTCACAAATTGGCAATTTGTAAATTCCACGAGATTTCGAACCTGCACAAACTCAAACGCGAATATCTCTTGAAGAAGAAAGAAAAATATTCCTCGCAGAAAAAATGTAAATAAAAAGCTTATCCCGTATTGTCCAATTCAAACATCCATCGTCTTCGCTCCTCACTCCCTTTCTTTCCGTCAGCTCGACTCTCCCCTTCTCCTGCCTCTGCGAGCGCGACCATTCCCGCCGCCGCCATGCCGCTTGCCCTCTCCTTCCTCCACCTCTCCCCTAACCCCGCACCCCTCCACCCCTTACCGATCCAACGCAGCCGCCACCTCTCCCTCCGCGCAGACCCCCTGCCCCGACGCGCTGCGGTGGCGACGGCGGCGACCGAAGCAGAGAACCCGTCTGCGGCGCCCGCGGCGGCGGACGTTGAGATGGTCCGCGGGACGGATGGCGTGTGGACGGCACGGTCCCCGACGGTGGTGGTCCTGTAGGACCTCGACAACAAGCCCCCGCGCGGGCCGCCGTTCCCGGCCGCCGCCTCGCTCATCGCCGCGGCCTCCCTCCTCGGTCGCGTCGTCTCTGTCTCCGCCTTTGCCAACCGCCACGCCTTCTCCTACCTCCCCTCCTGGGTCTCCGCCGATCGCCGCGACCGCCGCGCCCTGGACCTCGCCGAGCGTGCCGGCGTCGCGGCGCCGCCCGTGCCCTACTCATGCGCCGTCTGCGGCCGCCGCTTCCCCACCCGCCCCGACCTCACTCGCCACTTCCGCCAGCTCCACGAGCGCGAGCGCAACAAGAAGCTCTCCCGCCTCCACTGCCTCAAGGGCAAGAAGCGGCAGAAGTTCCGCGAGCGGTTCATCTCCGGCAACACCAAGTACAACGACGCCGCCCGGGAGCTCCTCACCCCCAAGGTCGGCTACGGGCTCGCCTCCGAGCTCCGGCGCGCGGGCGTTGACGTCCGCACCTTCTCCGACAAGCCGCAGGCCGCGGACCAGGCGCTCAAGCGCCAGGTGAAGCACTCCGTCGCCTGTGGCGTCGATTGGTTGGTGCTAGCCTCCGACGATTCCGACTTCACCGATGCAGTGCGCAAGGCACGCGATGCCGACCTGAGGACGGTGGTGGTCGGTGACGGCTGCCGCACACTTGGCAACATTGCTGACATTTGGTTGCCATGGGATCGAGTCGAGAATGGGGAGGTCGTTGATGAGGAGATGCTGCGGAACTGCACACTTCCAGAGTTCGGAAACGAACGGGAAGATGAGCGGGGTGAGGAGTTCACAGTGGACTGGGATTCCAGTGACTTGGATGATGCTGTTGATGGCATTGTTGGCGCGAGGACCAGTTTGCTTGGAGCTGCGACATCGTCTGCATTTGCCGATGAGGACATTACCGACGGTATATTTGGAGGTAGCGATGACGAGGATGAGGATGGTTACTTGTGAGTTTCATGTGGGGATTGACAGGTAAACACTTGGATGGATACATTTCTTTTGTTTTTTGTACTGTTGTACATGTGACATGATCAATTGATCATGTAGGAATTAGCAAACTATCATACAACTAGTAACAAGATTATCTTCCTTAGAAAAATAACCGGGTGATGAATATTGCGCCTGTTTTCTTCAGTCAACTAAACTGAACTAATCCACCTCTCTAGTGTTAATTTGGGGGCTTGGAAGCAGACTAATTAATTAATTTTAGTGATTGTGCACAATTGCAACATTCTCCAGAAAATTGGGGATCTCATATCTAGTTTATAAAATTTATGAAGGCAAAGAAAATCATATGTGATAAAACATAAAATAAATTGTTATATGTCTATGAATTAGGTTAGACTCTAAATGCATAAGACTAGTCTCGTAAGGTTGTATCCTGTTGATTGGTTGGGTTGCTGTATAGACCTATCAGCAGTAATATAAAGGCAAAACCCAGAACCTTTGATTCTGGAAGCTGAAAAAACGCACTGAACAGCAAATGAAGCTGCCAGTTGCCCACAAGTAGGATTTAGCTGTCTAATAAGGAAAATAATCATATGAGATCGGTTCTTTTGCGTTTGCAGTCTGTATATAATTTATGGTGTGGTACATGATAATTTATTTTCTTTTTTATTTTATTACATATAATTTTCTATTTTTATAATAAGTTTTATGGGAAATTTTATCACGTGTCACGCTACGAATTAGATTCAGATCTTAAATACGTAATATCAGATATCATATAATTATATCTGATCAAATAATCCTACATCTCTGTATGCTTATGGTCTCCTAGTTGATGTTCCTCTTCCTCCTACATCTCTGTATGCGCCGTTCGGTCTTCAAGGTGCTAGCTTCTTCATGATAGGTAACATTCTTAATTGGAGTGTGCTAGGCCTCAAGCTGAAGATCAGCTTGTGAATAAGTGGTGAGCGTGTGTCTTATAAAAGTAAATTTTATAGAATCTGATCTTATAAAAAAAATTCTCCTGCAATGATATGTGTCTACTCTCTCTCCTCTTCAATACAATCATTATAAAATTTGTTTTCATGTCCGGTAGCTGGTCGGGAGGAAGTGGGGGTGCTGGGCTGGAGGACGGATAGCCAACGTCAACTGATTTCACGAGATAGGTCGTGCGTCTACAGATACACGTGAAGTTGTATTTCCTCTAATTTCGTCGGCAAGCTGTTCTCATGAGAATGCGCATGTGATCGAGCGGCGCGCGTAACCTTCGTACGATTTCTTGCTGCAGATCGACTGCCCAAGTAATTTAAACTGGATTAATTTCATCCCTCGAATGCAAGGACCATGGTCCTTTCAGCTGACGTGTTTACACTACGGTAGACTCAGTACCTTCACAACAATATATAGCAGTACCGGTGTATGCCATACATGTATAGGTTCAGCAATACCAGTAGCTAGGGGCTATTTGGTTTTTTGCCCTAACAGTCCAAGCTAAAATTTGATCGGATGTTAAATTAGTACGGTGTTAAATTTTGATCATTAAAATGACGTTTGGTTTGAGATCAAGTAAATTTTTTTTACAAGAGTAGACTAGGGAATGTGAATCGATTGCACCCACTATGTATCACAAGTGTGTGATTTAGCAGTAACTAATGAAATCTTTCTCTTTAATTAATTTTTTTTAAATCTTATCAGGACACATTGTCATACAAACCAGGGGTGAATCTTAAGGGGAGGAGGAGGTGCTCAAAGCCCCTTAACGGCTGCTACTCCCCTTAACCCTCTCATGCCCCATTTTGTGCAAGAGAAGGAGGAGAAGAGAAAAAAGATGAGGTGGAAGAGGAGAAAGAAGATCAATTCCCCTTCACGACTAGTTGCATCCGCCAGGGAAACACAGAGGAGGCATGGGGGCGCAGGTGTTTTTTGTGAGTCTTAGGGCATATCCGATGGTTATAGATAGCTACCATCTTTTAGCTGAGAGAGTATATTTCTTAAAATTTATACGGGTCTTACTGTTTATAATTTTTCATATCTCACAGAGAAGAGATGTTGAGATGACTTACAAGTCCTAGCTCTTCGTCTCTACTAGCTGAGAGAGCTAGTGCTTACTTATCTATCCCTTCTACTATCTTCGTTATCTTTTAGATATTATTTTAGTCTTTGGCATACAGAACAATGTTACAATAAATTCTTTTATATATGACATGTTTAACCTTCTTGAATTCTCAAACATTCAATTAATGACACATAAGTCATCAGTCCACAACATTTATTAAATTAAAACTCTACTTTTCAATGGCCTTTAACATGGATACTCTAGTAAAATATCACTTGAAAAACTAAAACAACATTTATTTAAAAATAAAATTAAATCCCTAAAACAACATCTATTTGAAAACGAACTTAGTATAAGATATAAAAAATCCGATTAGTCACAACTTAAAAAAATATACTTTCTTAATTAAGAGATATTTCCTCCGTTTCACAATATTTGTCTATGACCTTAGGAGTATCTGTCTCAAATTATTTGTCTATTGCGGTAATTAATGATGTTTTATGGTTCATTTTTCTACTATACTTTTGAGTGCATGCATACATATATTTTAACGTTGTTAAGTTACTTGCTCTCATCCTTACATTGATTAGGAGTAATATAGTTATCTCACTATATTAGTTTGTGTGGATAAACATTACTAAAAAGATGCCGCTATGACAGGAATATGATGTGCTCCTCGTACTCCAGGCGGCCCCCCTGCATGCCACCAAGTCAAGAGCAGATCAGCAGAACCAACCACTGCCAGTAGGCTCTGTCACTTAGCCCACTCCAGTGTCACTCGCCCATCGATCTGCATTCATGGGCCGCCGGGCACCACCCCCTTCCCCATGCCTCGGCGTATTGTAGCAAGACGCAGTAAATTTTTCTGCAGGTTTCAGTGCCTGGCAATCGCGTCCGTGATTTTTTATCGTTCACTTGCGTGCAGTTTGGACGGACACGTAGGTGGTTTTGGTCTGCGTTACGTCTCCACTAGAAAAAAGCGAGTGCTGTCTGATACTGGACCGAATGCTACGCGAGCCGTACATTTGGTTCATGCCAAAACAAAGGGTTTCCGTGTACCAACACCGGTGGACAGACACGACACGACGACATCTCTCGGCGTTGCCGGCGAAGGAAACCTGGCATGAAAGAGCTGGTCACTTTACGACTCGCGATTCCAGCGCCAGGTTTCGTACGTGCCTCAGTGAGGTTTTCGGGGAGGATCACATCTAAACTTCCTTTGGCCAATAAAAAGGCCACTACCACCGGTATCAGTATCCCAAAATATCGTAAAATAACATCTTCACGGTGATACGATGAAATTAGTTGCAGTTTTTGGATATACTATATTTGTTGTTTACATGCTTGCACACATTTACTTATTTGCACCCAAGATTTTTCACCTAAAACATGCCACCACTTGAATTCAAATGCACGCAATATATCTTTGATCAGGTTATATTATCCGTGCAATTCCAAAACTTGCTTTGACTCTATATAGTTGATTCGTGCTCAGTATCCAGCCGGTCCATAGAACTGTGAATTCGAATGAAGGATTCAGAGGTTCAGTCATTCAGAGCACCGAACACACGCAAGTGCACCGAACTCAGGCACAAATCTGTCTGTCCAAGAGGGCGCTATGTTAAGAGCGCGTGGCTCATTCTATGCCCATGCGAGTTGAAACGCTGAGCTTGACTCCGTGCCTATTTGAGGTTTTTCCTAATAGTTATGTACACGATTAACAAGTATGAGTCGGTAAAGTATGTTTAGAGCGTGCATACGTGTGTACTTTATGCGTATATGTGATATGACTGGGCTATATACATTCTAGTATGAAAAAAAAATCTGTCTGCCTAACAAAGGACGAGCTGGCCGGCCTCTCCGAAGTCTGAGAACACGTGCCATGGTAGCTCTAGCATCGTGCCCTCAGAGCCTCGGACCCGTCGTCCCAGCGATCGCGCCTCCGTGGCCACGTTCAATGCGTTGCACTGAATGTTGGGAGACGTTCAATGCGTTGCACTGAATGTTGGGAGCAAAGCTCCAAAACACCAATAATTCCAAATACCCACATATTCATATCAGATACCATATCTGATATAAATATATGTCAGATACTTAGTGAATATGTATCTATTGAATATTAGAATAAAAATAAAATATTAAAAACTTGGATACTCCTAAGTTATTTGTATGATATATTTATGATGTGATTTAACTTAGTCTAGCCTAGTCGCATAACCTAAGTAACGTTGCATCTCCAAATCATATCTCCACATCTCCTTCTCATCCGTCGCCACCACGCCCACAGTATCGATGGCAACACCCTACACCCCCTACCGGCAATGAGTTACTCTCCTCTCCGACTCCCTATTTTTCTCCTTCTTTATTCCACTCCCTATTCTTATGATTTTTTGACCATCAATGACCGTGTGCGGATAGTGTCGGCAATATGTAGCACTTAGGGGCTGTGGCTCAAAGATGATGTTTGGGGATGCCATTGTCGTCGAAGTAGCCTCCCTTGCTAGCTTGCCCAACCCCAATAGCATGAGGATGATGGTGAAGCTCATGCCGCTGTCACGCATCGATTTATTAGATATTAGCTACTAAGCACTTATATCCGAATATAAGATGGAAACTTAGAGTTAGATATGAGAGTAACAAATCGTTGTTTTTTTAATAGTAAAATATATCCGCGTATTAAGTTTACTACAAAAATAACATATCCCGGTGCTGCCTAGAGCAAAGAGAGCCGTGAAAATAAGGTGTCTCGCAAGTGTCGACCCGTCCGTGTAACCACTCCTCACGGTTGCATGTCTAGTCATAACTTACAAGAGAAAATCAACTTTATAAGGGAACGTAGACATACAGATTATCTCGTCTGTTTATCTCTCGTACTTAATACCCATCTATCATTAATTTTCTTCAACACTATATTTTTTTACATATCTTTTCATTACAACTCTCAGTACAAATAAATTCTATTAATATCCACGACTGTGCAAAGACCGTGGATTCCCCTTCCGGGCCAACAGGCTACATGCGCGGCGCGGGTGATTCTAGGCTCTATGCTCCGGCACAAAATTTTGTGCGTGGGAGTACTGCTGTTGGTGTACTCTGCTAGATCGACTGGTGCGTGAATGGGCTCGGCGCACAAGGCAGCGAGAAAGCATAAGGTGCCATACCGGCATGTCGGCATGTCCCCCGGGCCGGGCGGATCTCCCGGCCGGCTTCCTCGTGGTCGCGTACGTACTCAGCCCCCGGCATTGCTGTCGGTGACGTGACACGGCATGGTCGACGACTATGCTGTCTGAGGGATCTCGTGCTACACTGACACGGTGTAGTGTCAGTCGCGTGTATGACGAGCTGGTGCATGCGCACGGGAAGATGCACTCTGGCTCGAAGATCGCTGGCCAGTGCAGCAGATCGAGCGGTACGTCGCTGTGGTTTAGGTGGAAGCTTGTCGAATTCCAGCGCGAGGTTACGGCTTGGTACTCGGGGGTGGGTGGGTGCGACTCCAACCACTGCAATGTCGGGCAGCGATGAGGTAATAGGTGTATTCTTCTATAAAATAAATAAGTTATAATAGATCTAAATGATTTTTTACTGTATATCTTATAACAATTGATCTTCTATCTTCTTTTCTTCCTTTTCCACTTCTTTACTTCTTTGTTCATCAAATTAACTAGCGATTAATTAAAAAACCTGAATCAATATACACACTAATTTGAAAGCTGTCTTAATTTGGACATGAGTACATAACAGTTGCTGGATGAGAGTTTTTTCCTCGACAGTTTCACACAAAACTGGCTAGCTCGGTCGGCGCCACGGGCCTCCGGCGGCAAAATCCAACCTGACTCTGCCGGCGCACGCAGGCAAGTAGCGCGGGACACGAAATTTCTGTTGGGAGACCGTGAGAGTCCGTGAGGCACCACACGATATCAAACGATAGCGGCAGGGAGAGTGCGCGTGGCCGCGGCGCCGGCGCCGGCGCCTGCTCCTCGTCCGGCTGCATTCCGCGGCCGAAAACATATCAGTAGTGTTGCGGACTGATCTTCTTCTCATACCCGCCAATGGCGGTTGCGTGTTGGTATTTGTCAGGAGAGGGTGTCTGCCAGCGTCACCCTTTTAATCTGTATGTAAATAACAATGATCAATGAATCGATAAACAAATTCTATTCTCTCGATCTCAGTTCTCTACTGTCTCGATTACTTTCAACAGGTAGCACCGTAATAGGCCATTTTACCTGCAGCCAGCCGTTCCGCGTTCGCACTGCGTGTTCCGGCGGCGCGCGCTGTGTTCCGTGGTGCTGGCGCGAGCGCGATAGAATCCGTCGGGCTGAATACAGAAGCAAAAATGAAGGCAGTTTTTTCACCCCAAGACGAGACACGTACAGCGAACGGTAGGGTGAGAAGAGCCCATTCCGCCGCGTCGCAAGATATAGGTCTAGATTTGCAATTTTTCGATACATATGTTTGCAATTTTTGATTTCAAAAATATGAAAAAATTCCCGCGGCCCTTGACATGGCGCGTGACGCGGCGGCGGAATGGGCTTTCGGCTTCGTGTCTTGCTGAGCCGTTTTGTTTCTTTGAGACCCGCGTCTTGCTGACTCTGCCGGCTTTCCGGTTTCGCACGGCCCAAACATAATCTCATCAGCTCTCAGCCTTCGTTCTGCCGCAACGGGCTGCCGGTTGGGGCTATTTGCGGTTCAGGCTTTTCCCTTGTCACATTCCCAAAAGCCTACTAAGACGGAAGTTTTTACAAACGCACAAGGACAAGATGCTGCGACCATATTAAGCTTTGCGCCATCCATTTGCCTGAAGATCAATCAGCACCCCTAAAAAAAATTCAATCAGCACATTTTGGAAGGAAAAAAATCGATGTCTTAGACTAGATGCTGCTGTAAATGGTACCTTATCTCCGCTCCAAAAATGGCAGCGAATCGATGAAAAGAAACCAACCAAAGATCCGCAACTAATGCTGCGGTACCCGCCGCCCCACAGCGTTTTTTTGCGCCGCGCCGTTGTCATCTTTGTTCCTCACGAACTTTTCTGAATCCTTGTGCAAATTGAACTTTTCTGAATCCTTGTGCAAATTGAACTTTTCACCTGCAAAACCTGGTGGCTTTCGGTGAAATTCTCATGGACCAAGCAAGCCCCGTCGTAGCCGTTACTCGTGCGTCCTCGGGTCGTAACAAATAGGTATCATTTTAAATATCGATACGGTTATAAAAAACTCATATTTAACTATTATTTTTTATAATATGTTCATATAATATATTAGGTATAGTTAGATATATATAGAATTTAAAATTGTATTAGCGGTACATGATGTATTTAGAGTAGAATTCCTATAATCAGATATCTTTATAAATACAAAGAGGACCGTAGTTGTAATCAAGAAGACGTAGCGATAAGTTCGCTTGGGTCGACGGTTCTGCTAGAACCTTAAAAACGATTGGTGTTGCTATATGCAGAGGAGCGTCCATAATCATTTTCTAGGATATAAGCTTCGGTCGAACCTCGTTCACAAATATCATATATCTGTTCGTTATTTCCTAGTATGTAGGTTTCAGCTGAATTTTGTTTATAAACATCATGTCTCTGATGTCTACGTATTCATACGTATCGTCTTGATAGATCAATTTGTTGTTTTTACTGATAGCTAACTAATTTTTTAACAGAATATAACATATTATATTATTATAAAATTACTTTTTAAGATAAACCTAACATTATCATTTTCAGACATACAAACTCGATAGATAAAAAGTAACATCTAGATAAAATTTAAAAATATTATCAGCACGTAACTAAAACGAGAGAGTTTATTCGCAACGACGCGGTTTGAACCGCACGGCAGGCGGCGTGGGCTGCCAAACCCAAACAGTGTGTGGGAATCGCGAAAAGGCGACGAACAGGTCACCGAAAGCGCAGCTGCGAGGCTGTTCTCCGCTGTTACGCCTCTCCTCGCCTAGTCCCCCACCGGCGCCCACCTCCCTACCACTCCTCCCGCACGACAGCTACTCCCCCGTTCACGCATCCGCGCCGCCGCCGCCAAGTTCCAGTCCCGATGCACCCGAAGCTCTCGCGGGCCGCCCGCAAACTCCTCTGCTGCGGCGGGGCCGCCTCCGGGGAGGACTTGTAAGTGACACGCTTCTCGGCCCTGGCTGCGCTGCCCTTCCTTGCCTTTTGCTTTCCTTCTTGGGTTTGGCTGGATCGGTGCTGGTGTGGGTGCGCGGAATTCCGACGCGGTTGCTGTAGACGTTTTGGCTTCGTTCGGAGAAACTCCTGGGACGGGAATTCCGCGCGCCTGCTTGCTCGGTTCTTGGTGGTTTTGATTGGACGACGCGGATGCTGCCTAGAAGAGTAGAACTTGCTGCTCTAGTAGTTTGTTTCTTGTTTGGGTTAAGTAAGTAATCTTGCTAAATACTGAAGGGTGGTGCAAAAGGTGTCTGCTTGGCGCTAAATTTGGTTGGATGGAGGCATCCTTGTTTGGTTTGAGAAGCGGCGAGGTGAAATTAGTTGGGATTTTGGTGCTCCGAATTACTTTTTTTGTTAAGTGTCAACCGACAAATTTTGTTGGGGAAAGTTTAAATTTTTGTCAACCTTTTTCTGATCTTCCTTTTTCTATTTGCCCTGTTAACTTTTTCTCAATTTTTGATTGATTGCGAAATGATGTGAAATATTGGCATCTTGGTTTGGTTTGACGCGCCATTCTAACACGCATTATCCAAATTTCTGTGCTCGGATTAGGAGAATTTGTTCTAGGGGCACCAGGGACTAAATACCAATGGTTTGTCAGGTCTCATGAAGGGAATGGATCATTGAGGTGGGTATTCTCATTGAGGGAGCTTCGGTCAGCTACAAATAGCTTCAATTACGACAACAAGATTGGAGAGGGGCCTCTTGGGAGTGTGTATTGGGGACAAGTCTGGGATGGCTCTCAGGTTTCTGCTCTGTACACCTTGATTCTTGTTGAGAATTAAAATTTTAACTTTATTGCTATTAAGTTTCTTACTTGCTAGTTGGCCCAGGCATCATTATTTTGCACGAGTTGGGGAAATTTTTTGATACCTGTCTCACTAAATAACCAAACAACTACTATAAGTTATATTTTTTCGTTTTGTTTTGGAGCATTGATTTTTTATTGTGTTATCATTAGGTAGGTAGGATATGTTGTCATAACTCATAGGGAAGTCAACAAAAGCATGTAGATGAACTGGCTACAGGTTTGCAAATCTCTATTCTTGTTAACAAAATGTCCACATTTGCCTTGTCATGGCTGCAACTATTTGACATGTCTTTTTTTAACTATGATTTAGGCCTCACGTTGCTGTGGAATATTGTCCTTCTTAATAAAGTTTCTGAATTTTTGCGTCAAGCATTGTGAAAAGAAATCATGTATATTGTTTGGTTGATAAATGAAATCCATCTCTTAAGTATGGTATGCTCTATGCGTAGATTTTTCTATTGTGTATTCTTGCAGTTTCTAGATTTGTCCATTATGCATTTTGACCTTCCTGTGTGTACTTGCGTCCATTGGATGCAAATTGGGGGTGCTGGGAGAAATTGTGGTGACGTGCCATCCCCATACATCATTGTTTGTACCGAGCTTTAATATAGAGAATTAAAATGAATTCAGTGCATGTGGGGTCTTAGTTCCATCCTTGTATTATTGGTTCCACTTCACAACTAAAGCTTCTTCATTGATTGAATCTGCTTATCTTTTTGGATGCAGATTGCTGTTAAGAGGTTGAAGAATGCAAAAAATGGCACAGAAATGGAATTTGCTTCAGAAGTTGAGATTTTGGGAAGAATAAGACATAAAAACCTCCTTAGTGTACGTGGATATTGTGCGGATGGACCTGAACGTATTCTGGTGTATGATTATATGGCAAACTCAAGTCTCTATGCACATCTTCATGGAACACATTGTGCGGAGTGCCTCCTTGACTGGCGAAGGAGGGCATCTATTGCCATTGGCGCTGCTCGGGCTCTATTGTTAGTAAATGCCCTCTTTATCTTTGCTCATAACAGAACAGCGTTGATAATTCATTCTTTGTTGCTTTTGATAAATACTGTAACAGACATAACTCACAAGTGCTTTCCCACAGATACCTTCACCACCATGCGACACCTCAGATAATCCATGGGAGCATCAAGGCCACCAATGTTCTACTGGATTCAGACTTTGAGGCACATGTTGGTGACTTTGGTCTGATAAGGCTTATTCCTGATGGGATGGACCATGAAAAGATAACCAGTGAAAACCAACGAGGCTATCTTGCTCCTGAGTACATTATGTTTGGCAAACCAACGGCAGGTTGTGATGTATACAGCTTTGGAATAATTCTATTGGAGCTTGCTAGTGGCAAAAGGCCAATAGAAAAGTCGGGCTCTGTTAAGACATATGGAATTCGAAACTGGGTGCTCCCGTTGGCAAAGGAGGGTAGATATGATGAAATCGCGGACTCAAAACTCAGTGATAAGTATTCAGAATCTGAACTGAAAAGAATGGTGTTAATTGGGCTAGCATGCACACATTCAGAACCTGAAAAAAGACCGACAATGCTAGAAGTTGTGCCCTTGCTGAAAGGCGAATTGAAAGAGATGCTTCTGAAGCTTGAAAAAGATGAGTTGTTCAGACCAGACTTGACCGTGAGTTCCCACGGAACATCAACTCCAGAAGGGCGCACAGACTCTGTGCGTAAGAAAGATCAAGAATTGGTTGGGGCGTGACGGCACCGTAGGCAATGGTATAATGCATATTTGCGGCACTGCTGCTTGATTTGTGTGGTTTGACATAAATGAAAATGTACAGGCATTGTTATTTGTGGGTTGGCTTCTTTTTTTCTTTTTCTTTTGAGAGGGTAAGAAAGAGTGAGATGAAGGTAGCTGTTCTGTGAAGTGCTTTTTGTGTGCACTGCATAGAAGATACATATGTTTCCCAGATGTTTGCGTATGTTTGATCATGGTTTCCTTATATATTTTAATTCTTTCAGAATACCACTCCTTTTATTTGCGTACATACCAATGGGCATATCTGGATAATTTAATTGTTTTGGCACCTATCCCAGAGACTGAAAATTTCAGCCTGTCCTTCCTGCGGTCCCAACTTCTCTAATCTATGTAACTGGAGTGTAGCAAACTGCTAGTGTGCTATGGAAGGAAGAGGAACTTATTTCTGTCACACCATGTTGGTAAAGCAAAGCGTCCATTTGGTCTCAACTTACCCTTTGCCAAACCTTCTTGTGGTGAAGTGTGGCGAACAAATAGCACGAAGTTTTTGAATTGCGATGTGCCCACCCATGTTTGGGGACAAGAAGGGGGGAGAAGGTGGCCATTTGAGGGGCACAAGGGCAAGACCCGGATCAATGGAACCAATCAAGGCAATGCCGAATTCCAGCAGCCTTTCCTGCAGCGTCCGAT
Source organism: Phragmites australis (assembly GCF_958298935.1). NCBI lineage: Eukaryota > Viridiplantae > Streptophyta > Magnoliopsida > Poales > Poaceae > Phragmites > Phragmites australis. The sequence goes on along the minus strand of NC_084930.1, from coordinate 32,436,684 downwards.
TCTGACTCGAATCTGCGTGACACTGGCTAGGGGATATAAATTTCCATGGCGTTTTTGTCACCGCTAAGAAATGGCTTCTCTTATTTGCCACTGATGCACAGTTATTGATTCAAATGATCTCATATTTCATCGACATGAGTAATAATCGACCTTTTTAGTGGTAAATTGTCACTTTATTCCCCTAACACCGCCGTCTCCATCCCGACTCTCTTGATGGCGGCGACCAGACGATCCCCGCCTTGGCCAGACGTGCAGCCAGAACTTCTGGGCCTTGTCCTCAGGCGGCTCCTAGCTGACCGTGTTCGACTACGAGCAGTCTGCCGTCATGGCGTCGCAATGCTCGGCTGGAGCCCCTGCCCCCTCCGCTCCCGTGGCTCACCCTCCTCGATGGGACCTTGCTTAGCATTCCATGCGGTGAAATTCACCGCATGCCTGCACCAGATGATGCTTGTTGCTGTCATGGCTCCGTGGGCAACTGGCTCTTCCTCGAGCACATTATTTGTGGTGGGTGCTCACTGATGAACCCTCTCTCCAAGGATGTTGTGCAGCTTCCTGAGGTAGACACCATTCGGCATCATGAGACGATGGATGCCTACCCCGGAAGTCCAATCTTCTTCAAGCTGGTGTTGCTCTCGTCCCTGGACCTATCGGATTTGTATCCCTGACTTCACATCGTTTGAAGTCAGAAGTATTGTAGTGTGACTTCAAACACACGTGGGACGCTGGATTTGGAACGGACACACAAGGTTCAATGATACAACAACGCTATAAACAGTGAGAGGTAATGGTATTTTGATGAACAGTAAATATGTACAATATTTAAAGTCGAAGATACTGGTTTATAGTAACAATAGATACATTTTACTGTTACTCTCTGACTTTACAGTGTGAAGTTAGAGGATCCAAATCCGGACCTATCACCAGACTCCCATTTTGCTGTACTGATCACGGACGGCAAATTTGATAGTATAATTTCCATTTGCCGGCCCCGGAGTGCCACTGCATTCAGAGTGCCGGGTCATAGCATCGTGACCTTGCATTCTTTGATGGAAAGCTGTATGCTCTCTCACGCAAGAATAAACTCTTTGTCCTCGAGGTTGGTTCGAGCTACGAAGGTAAGCCAAGAACCCCATCCATGAAATGCATAGCGGACTCCATATGATGCAGGGAGGAAATACCGATCCTTTGGTAATAAGGGCTATTCCTGTTAATATTGGGGTTGCCTTGCTGAATCTAGTGGTAGATTGTTGCATGTAAGGCGACTGATTGGAGTCTTGTCCATTGTGCCAGATCGCAATAGGATAGAACATGCACGTACTTTTACATTCAAAGTCTTTGAGGCAGACTTGACCACTGATTCTTGCGGTCAGTGGAGAAGGGTTGATATTTGGGAGGTCATGGAAGGAAATTCTATGAAATTCGGTCTCACAGAAAGATCCCCTCTTATATATATCACGTGTCCCTCTTTTTCCTCTCAGTTACACGTGCCAGCTGTTAAATCAGGAAAGACGGCATGAATCAAGGTCTGATAGGAATCTTTCGATGAATTATCTTATAAATTTTCTTCCACCAAGCACTGATTGTTGGCACACACTCCAAGTCTCTCCCCGCTTGTGAATGCGGAGCTCAGGAGGATTGCATCAACTTCATGCGTCACTACGATCAGGGAAATTTTAATGTGGATCCTTTTCGCGATTGTGGTGTGTTCAATATGAGAAATGAGCTGATCACACCTTTTTGTTGCCAGAGACAGTGGCGGTGTGGCCACAAGGTGAAGGTGGGCGTCTGGCATGGTTTTTCCCTGCTGAAGCTATGTAATCCGCATTCCAGCATAGCATGTTCTGTTGTTTGAGGATTCTCAGGCAAGTACTTCTAAGTTCTACCTTGGAGCCTGGACTATGCTTATTCTGTATTTTGGCGATCAGTAGTAACATTTATGCCCCCAATATAAGCATGTCCTGATTTATATATCAAAAGTTCAGCATTTATCTCCTTATGACATGCTTTTCATTCACATGTAAGCTCACCAGCAATGGAGTCACAGCCATTGTTTTAACCTGAATGCTCTCACTTTTGCTTTTCTTATCTCTGGCTTTGTTGTGATTATAACAGAACATTTTGGCGATCAGTTGCAAAATTTTATTAATATTTATGCCCCCAATATAAGCATGCCCAGATTTATATGTATCAAAAGTTCAGCTTTTATCTGTTTATGCCGTGCTTTCCATTCACATGTAAGCTCCTCAACAATGGAGTCACAGCCATTGTTTTAATTCGAATGCTCTCGCTTTCGCTTTTCTTATCTTTGGCTCCGTTTTAATTATTATTGGAATATTTTGTGATTCGTGTCCCTATGATTTGTGATGCATGATGTATATACTATTTCCCAATGCAACAATGAATTTCTTAACCACTACTGGTTAGTGGTTGATCAATCATCAATGTTACACGTCAAAATGAAAGGAATACTACTTCATATCAGGAGTGCAGCGTCAGTAACGTTGGTGTCGCGCATCCACAACCATTTCTTGGACATAACTGTCTAAGGTGTGCAGTGTAGCAGTGACTTATCGTCAACCATTGAGAAGCACATATGTGTGTTTCAGTTTTTCTACTAATGATCTCACTATTTCTGACCATACCAACAGATTCTGCTAATTCTGTTGGAATACTCGTGGTGTTTGCCTGTTTTCGGTTGATGCCTTACCGCTTCAGCCTGTTGGGATTTGAGAGGTTTTCCCTTTAAATTCGAATTTGAAATTAAAGTCAAATTTGGATTTGAGAAAATTCTAAAAAGAAGAAGAAGAGGATGCCTTGGACCGGTGGGCCGCTTCCAGGCCTAAGTGGCTGAACAGCCCACCAGCCCGTACATGCCATATGGCTTCGAGCGAGGGCTCCCAAGAGGGGGCCGCCGCCGCCACTCTTGGGGCAGAGTGTGCCCGCCCTATCCGGTAATCCGTTCCGCTCCATCGAAATTGGACGAGGGGAGTCGTGCGCTCGCTCGGGTGGATAAAGCCAGGCGATTCCTCTCCTCTAGATCAATCGAATTTCGAGCTCTCCACCTTCTCCTCCTCCACTCTCCACTCTCCTCTCCGTTGGTTCTTCTCTGGTGTTGTGCCTGGTCCGCTTTGGCGTGGTGGTGCACCTCCTCTAGTCGTGTGCCCCGTCGGCTTGCCCTTGCCGGTTCGTGCGGGCTCGGGTGCGGTGCGCTTGGGCGCTCTGTGCGCAATGGAGCTTGGTCGATGGGTTGCGCGTGAGCGCGTGACTTGGCCATGGCGGTGACGATGCTATGGTGGTCTGCAATGTGCCTTCGTGTGCGCTTTCTGCAGGTGGAGGCTTCGCATGTGAGTTCTGTGTGCGTGGCATTTGAGCCGTGTGCGCGGCTTCTCTGCTAGGTGCGCCTCATGTGCGTTTTCTGCTCATGGTGATCACGCTTCAGTGTTGATCGCCTTGGGCTAGTGTTCGGCTTCTCCTCCCTAGTCTGGAGTTGGACCTTTCGCTGTTGTGGTGATTTCTGTTGGAAATAATAGAACTTTCAGATTTAATTTAATTTAATTCCTAATGTAGCATGAACAAGAACCGACGCAAAAAAATCAATATCGAGTAGGATTCGACAACTCCCAACAAGCCTTGACTAGAGCATGTCCTCGATAAAATATTTGACTAAGTACTCGAGTAGGATTTACATACATATCTGATGCGACGTGAGATGTAGACGCCCCCATGATGTCGATGCACGATGCAGTAGACGATGACAAAGAGGAAGTAGTCGATGCAGAGGCCACCATGATGTCGATCTAGTAGGCGATGACAAAGACGAGGTAGTCGAAGTAGATCGTGATGATGTAGAGGAAGCAAATTGTGAGCAGCCGCAATAAGCACTTCCAAAAGACTTATTCACCCTCTCCCGGTGTAGGATCTCAATGGCGACGGGTTCTGGAGACCTGCACGTTGATACATCGGAATGGAGTAGACTACGTACGACGGCGTAGCAGAGAGAAATTGGTAAACCCTAATTTCGTGTATGCAACTCACGTCTATCATTTGTGCGACGACTGACAGATATATATAGAGGGACAGTCGCGCGGTTGAGACACACCATGATCATAGTCGGTTACGCCGCCATGATCGGAGTCTTGATCGGCACGATTTACATATATTTATTCGTTTGCCCACACAGCAAAAAGAATAAAACAACAAAAGGAGATTGCACATACGCAAGCAACTGGACTTGATTTCAGTAGACTATTTACGCAGGTGCCGCGTGCCCCCGCCCTCTGCCCCCGTCATGACCCGGCTCGGCAAGGCGAGGCGAGCGAGCGCGCATGTGTTCTTCTAGTCCTCTCATCCACATATACTAAGTGGGTGGAGAAAAGAAACTCTTTTAAGTTGGTCTCAATCTACCTTAACTAGCAAAGTGGGACTAAAGAAACACACCTCCCTCACATGGTTGGACCTTTGAGATTTATTTGGAATTATACAAACATAATGAGCTAAACCAAAATATTCTAATAACCCCTCTACAGAAAAGGGAACCTTAACTAGATTCTTGTTCATTGAAGGGACATGTTACACGTTTCTCAGTTGTACGATCTTTCCTGAAGTAAACTTCAAATCTACCATGTCAACACGATGAATAGGAGTATGAGATCCATTCCCCATTAAAACAGAAGAATCTCTAGTGATATGATAAGAAGAGAACATTAAACTATTAGCACACATATGTGTACATTAGCCCTAATATCAATTCACCAATTGGTGTACTTATTCATGGAAGAACAGTAGATAGATTATCATACCTACTAGTTCCATCTCCAGTGTTGTTAATGGTCATGTTGACAAACTTGGTGTTCTTCCCTTGATTAATCATTCTTACTTTACGGTCTCGGTAATCTTTGGCCCAATAGCCAACCTCATCGCACATGAAGCAAGGTTTATCATCTTTCTTCATCTTCTTCTTCTTGAAGTTGATGGTTTGTTTGGCCTTGTTATTTTTCCCTTTGACTTGCCGTTAGAGGACCGTTGCGCCACATTTTCCCTAAATCATCCATCGCCTCCTTTGTTATGTACATCCTTAGATCAAGCTTTCTCCTCAATATCAAGAGACGTGATCAGACTCTCAACAGAAATCTCTTGTCTCTTGCATTTTAGAGCAGTGACAAAATTTCTCCATGAGGGAGGCAATTTGACAATGATGCCCCTAGCCACAAACTTATCGGGTAAGACTTTATGAGCTCGAGTTCTTTTACAATGCACTAAATCTCATGAGCCTACTAGACTACCGATCGATTATCGATCATCTATTATTGTTGGAAATAATAGCACTTTCAGATTTAACTTAATTTAATTCCTAATATAGCATGAACAATAACATATGCTAAAAATCAATACCGAACATGTTCCGACTAGCTCCGACTGAATTAGACTAGCCTCGAATAGGATTTGACAAGTCACAACAAACCTTGACTAGAGCATGTCCTCAACAAGATATTCGACTAGGTACTCGACCAGCAGATGTACCCGACTAGGTACTTGAGTAGGATTTATGTACGTACTTGATGGCGATGTGAGATGCAGACGTCCCTGTGATGTCGATATGAAATGCAGTAGATGATGACGAAGATGAAGTAGTCGATGCAGATGCCATCGTGATGTCGATCTAGTAGGCGATGACAAAGATGAAGTAGTCAAAATAGATCACGATGATGTAAAGGAAGTAGATCGTGAGCAGTCGCGATGAGCGCTTCCCAAAAATCTTATTCGCCCTCTCCCGGTGTAGGATCCTAAGGGCGACGGGTTCTAGAGGCCTGCTCTCCCTTCGTCGGTGCACACCAACGCAACGGGATGGAGTAGACTACGTGCGACAGTGCAGCAGAGAGAAATTAGCAAAACCCTAATTACGTGTATGCAACTAGCGTCTATCCTTTGTGTGGCAGCTGGCAGATATATATAGAGGGAGAGTCGCGCGGTTGAGACACACCACGATCAGAGTCGGTTATGCTTCCACAATTAGAGTCTTGACCAACAACGATTTTCATATATTTATTCGTTTGCCCAAGCATAAAAAAGAATAAAATGGCAAAAGAAGACCACACGTGCACAAGCAACTAGACCCGATTTCGACGGACCGTTCACACAGGTGTCACGTGCTCACGCCCTTCGCCCATGCCATGGCCCGACGAAGTGTGGCGAGGCGAGATGAGCATGCGTGTGTTCTTCTAATCCTCTTATCCACACATGCTAAGTGGGTGGATGAAAGAAAACCTTTTAAGTTGGTCTTCATCCACCTCAACTAGCAAGGTGGACTAAACAAACACACCTCCCTCATATGGCTAGGCCTTAGATATTTATTTCTAATTATACAAATATAATGGGCTAAGCCCATATATTCTAACAATTTCTACTCATCGGGTACTTGTTGCAGTGTGCCCTGCAGCTAGTACAACGGTATTGTATCTCCGAGAACACACACCCTATCGACCTCGGTATAAAAGGGGTGTCTCTGTTTTCTGGGACAAGACTGTTACGTGACTTGCTTTCGGCCTCGTCTCTGGACTGTAAGGACATTCCTGTTCCTATTCCTGCTATTGCTTCTTGTCTAGCATGCTTTTACTTGATCATCTCTATCAATTTTTATTATCTCGCATGCTAGTTGAGGTGGCTGTATTGCTCTGTGATGATAGCGGGCTGAGTATGATTAGTGTTTCAATTTATGCACTTGAGCTAGGTTGCAATCGCTAGTTTTGATCTTGTGAGCTGGTACTCTATCTTGTGTGCTGGAGCTGTCTTTGTGAGATGGTGCTCTGTTAGTATGAGTCTTTGGCTCTATCATGCTGCTCTCTGTTCTGCGGTTTGCCTTTGTTCTATTGCCTTCAGTGTTAAGTAACTCGCATGATAAGCTTGATCAGTAACTTGGGTAGTTCGGTCTAGCTCTTGTGGTGAATTTTGTCATACTAATTAGTAAAGCTTAGTATGCATTGGATGGTCGTTAAATCGATAACCAGCACTGAGAGCAATTTAATCTTTCTAACACTTGTTATGTCCGTTCATGTGTTATTCCACCTCTCTATGTCGATTGCCATATTTGATATCCTCGTTAATATGAGTAGCATATGTTCAGTCATATTTGCTTTTGAAATGCTCATGTTGATCAGTATTATCTTTGTTGTTGACCGTTAAATTGGGGACTTTTGTTTCAAAGTAGCATCATGTTTTATCTTATATGTTTAAATTTAGAATCAATTTAATCGAAACGTTGCTAAAATATACTTTGAAACAACAGTGCCTGCAGTTATTTAAGCGATGCCGCAACCGGTAAGTTCTTCGAGATCGCCACATAAACTATTTTTTCATAAAACTGCTCTTTATTTTGTCAGTCACCACTGAAATTTTGGTTTCATATTGAATGAACAGCTTTTGTCAAGTAACTAGGAAGACATGTGGATGGCACTGTTGACAGGAACCGCAGGCGAGAATGAACATGTGAGTGAGAGAAAGGGTGACAGCCAATATACTATTCCTTTTAGTCATAAATACATATTATTTTAGAAAATATTCGGTCAAATTTTTAAAATTTTGACTAACAATAGCTTTTAAAATATTTAATTTGAAAGACTTAAAATCATATGTGTAGATTTATCTTGAAAAATATTTTTATAATATCACAAATTAAATGGATTTTATAAATATACTTTAATAGAAAATAGCAGTCAAAAGTACACATTGGATATCATGTCTTATAAAAAACGACATGTATTTATGACCGGACGGAGTATTCTGTATTGATCTTTTACAGTAAAGTCTGGTTCCGGTAAAACGCATGGAATTCGAAACTGGGTGCTCCCGTTGGCTAAGGAGGGGTGGATGTGATGAAATTGCGAGTCAAAAGTCAGTGATAAGTATTCTGAATTTGAATTGAAAAGAATGGTGTTAGTTTAATGATTGGGCTAGCATGCACGCATTCAGAACCCGAAAAGAGACCGACAAATGCTTGAAGTTGCGCCCTTCCGATTTGCATGCATATCAACGGACATATCTGGACAATTGGGTTGTTTTGGCAGCTATCGCAGAGGCTTCGATTTCAGCCTGGTCCTTCCTGCGGTCCCAACTTCCCTAATCTATGTGAGGGAGTGTAGCAAAGTGCTGGTGCGCTACAGAAGGAAGAGAAGACCATATCTCAGTGACACCTTGTTGGTAAAGCGTCCATTTGGTCGCAAGCTACTCTTCGGCAAACCTTTGATGGTTAAGTGTGGCGAACAATTAGCCCGAAATAGTGTATCTAACAGTCGAGGAGCGCGGCAGGTTCCAAAAATATGCTAGCAAACCATTCACCTGTCGGAGGCAAAGTATATCAAGAGGCATGTACGTGCAAGCAACTAAAAGGTGCAATAACACCAGAGCCTCACTAACGAATATTACATCCATACAGCAACAATCACTAAGACCAGAATCTCAAATGGAAGTATCAGTTACGGGCAAAGAAAAGGAGCCACCATAACAGCAGTATGCACAAACGAAAACACAGCAACCTTCGTGCTATCGCTACATACCGGAACATTGGAGGGCAAAGCATCGCGTGGAAATTTGGCTGGAAGCACAGCTCAAAAAGATATTTCAGCAGTTTAGGAAAAAGCATACAGAAACTGAAAATAGGTAAAGCCTGAACATAAACGCGATCTACAGACTACAGTAGCATAGCTACTAACCAAAATCTTCACTGTTATCATGGCGTGCACTTGTACAATACCCCCATCTCAAGTGCGGGCTTACAACAAAGGTATACAAGCTTAAGCAACAGACGAACATAAGGCACTCGTCGCATCAAGTTACGGGTTCATCATCTCTGTTCAAAATGAAAGGAAACTGCGCTGCAGGTTTAAGAGCTATGCTTAACATGTGTGGCGTGTTCTGGCTTGGCGCGCCTACGTGAAGGTGTCCTCCCTATCTCCTTCGGCGACCTCGCCCTCGTCAATGTTGCTGAACTCCAGGAAGTGAGTCGGCCTGTGGTCCTCATGGTAGAAGTCCCGGGGCATGCCGAGCTTCATTGCGTACTTCATCAGTGGGTCATGCTTTACTCCCATGAAGTTGTAGTTCCAAGGAACGTTATCTGGAACCTGTTTGGGAGAAACCAATAAAAAAATCATAGCGAGTCACGTTAGCAAGGGCAATTTAAAAAACAAGAGGTTTAGAAAGTGTTAGGAAACAGTCCATACCATGTAGAAACCAAGGAAGCGGTCACTCAGAAGCATCTGGACCTTCTCATAATAAGTTGGGAGATATCCATGTGGGTTGCTTCCGGTGTCCTTGTTGCTGCGGCCCCACTCGTAACCACTTGGTGTCAACTTGTATGCCGTCAGCGAGCAAGATCCTGGTGTAAAGCTGCATGTCAGAATGATGCACTTCTCACCATCCCATTGTTTGTTGTTCTCCAGAATCTTTGCGTGAGAAGTCAAATCCTGCAGGAAACAATGCAGTCAGTCCCATGAATCAGGTCACGAAAGGCAAAAGGACAATATTACATTTTTGTATCCTTCTGAACAACTAATTTGCTAAATCGAGATCTAACCTGGGGTGATAGCTGTGGAGCTTCGTTTGGCTGGGTATGCATCCATCCTAATGGTTCCAGATCATTTAGGAACTCATGCTCAGGAAGATTTGCTGGCAGAGTCACCATCTGGTGAGTTCCATGCTGTGGAGGAATGGCTATACACCTGATCTCTTTAACTTGGGGATTGTCCTGCGGACTCAGCCCATACAGGAATCCAGAGATTTGTGTCCGTAGATCTGCTATGCATATGAACTTCTTTAATATGTTCTTTGGCATGATGTAAGTGTAGCCAGTCTCCTGCAGTCAGAATGGATGCAGTTAGTATCCAACATTCTTGTTCACAAAATTTATGGAGCTAAACCAGGTGCAATTACTGTACTGACCTTTATATCATCAGAATTAACATAAATGTGATTGACACGAAGATACAAGTTTGTGGCAGAGATGGCCCTGACTCGCCAATCAGTCTTCGATGCAAATGCTTGTTGCTCATATGGACTGGTTGTCGTGATAATGAGCTCGTCTCCATGCACATTTGTTGTCCTTGTTGTCACTGCAGTTAACTGATTTGTCTCCCTGGACTGCAAAATCAAGTAAAACCAAGAGCGAGCATAACTAACGTGATTATCTCTGAAGAAAGACTAAACAAGTGCTATTAGTTAATGCTTACCTGTTTCTCAATTTCAGCAATCTGTTGCCTCTGTTGTGATGGTGGAGCAATTTCAGCACCAAGAATTATATCACGCATTTCAGATTGTGTCAATGCAGAAGTATTAACATTGTTTTTCTTTGCATAATCAGAAAGAATGAGGTCCCTGAGTGCACATTCAACCTTCAGCCACTGTTCATCACTCAAAGATGGCCATATATGATGTGGTTCGGTAACAATTGTCTTGTCAGGTTTGAGCAACATCTTTGCCTTCTCATTATTCACATGTAGTGCCCGTAGTATAAGCACGATACGGGAGAACGCTGTGTACGATGAGATACTTTTCAACCAGTCATCATATATATTATAAAGGACCATCTGTGGTTCTGTAGCCTTCAGAATAAGATCACCGAACTTCTCAATCTTCAAGCAAGCCTGAAATGGCAGCTGTAACTCACTACCCTTGATAACAATGTTAGGGAAATCAAGGAGATGGACCTCCAAGGGGTCCAACATGCCCTTCCTTGTCACAATAATTTGCTTTGGCTGCTCTTCCACGGGAAGAGATCGAACTAATGCAGCAACCTCCTCAGCTGTTTTCCACTTGGCCAGCTGCCCAAGACGCTTTTGCCCCGCCCATACACTTGTGTGGATAACCTGCAGATTATGATCCATTACATTTTCAATACTGCACAGCAACACCAAATTACATGAAAAATGGAGCTGAAGTTGAAAAGGAACAAACCTTCAGAAAAAGTTGACCGGTTCTTGGATTGAAAATGAAAATAGCACCATTGATTGGTTTTGTGGTCAGGTTACCCTCGAAAGTCTTGTGAATAGTAACTCGATAGACATTTGTGTCATCCACAAACCATATGATTTGATTACTGAATATCTCTCCATAGTTCTGTGAAGACAGGTATGGTTCAGTCGGTTCAGATGAGTACAACTGCAGACCCTTCCTTATTCTCTCCCTCAGGACATACAGAGCAGGATTAGACTGAAAAGAGAAACAGTAAAGCAGGTTACTGAAATTGGACATCTTAGAGCGCCTGGTACACCAAAAAGAGCTAGATTTTAACATAATTATATACCTTCATGATCTTGTTCATTGCTTGCTGGAGGAGGGGCTTCGACCCAGGGAACCAGTTGCCAAAAGCAGAGTGCAAATTATAAGCTAGGTCAAGTCCAATCATCACCCCTGAAACAAATATTAATCAACATTAGCTATATTCAATTCAAACAAGCGGACAAGATACAAAATAATCAGTTCATGGATATAGGTATACCAGTAGGTGATGGGTAGATGGACATATTGTCTGTTGTGTAGTCCATGAACTTGGCCCGTGTATAACGTTCTATGTCGTGCGAATCATAATCACCCCAGCGCAGTTGCACATCAATCCAATACTTGTTACTAGCTTTCTGGTCAAAGACATCCTTAGACTCAGAAACTAAGCTTGGTTTGGACATCTGCCATCTATGGGCAGCAAACAAGAGGATATCTGCACAGGAGCTGTTCATCTTGTAACTCTTCCTGGGATGTATTGTCTCTTTCTGCACTGTCTCAATCTCCAGCGCATCCAACTCCTGATCCAAAACTTGGCAAAGATCCATAACAACACTTTCATGGATCTTCTGCCACAGATGTGCACGGAAGATCTGGATCAGAGAAATTTTCAAGGTCGGGATTTTCCCATGCATGAATATGCCTGTAAGATCTAGCTGAACCTGGAAACCAACATAGACATTTGCACGATTAATAGTCGGTGACCACCAAAGGGTAAATCTTCGATTAGGGATTTGATTGAGCCCAGAACGCTGTGCATTGGTCAGCTTCTTGTATTTCATTGACTCTTCAAAACCTGATGCCTTCTCCCAAAACAGACCCTCCCAAGTAGGGAAATATGTTCCTTTAAATAATGTATGTTCCAGGATACCTTCTACACCACCAAGTGCTTGGATGACATCAGTTCTGTAGTTGTTTAGGTTCCATAGCTTTCCATCGTGCCGCTGATGTGTCCACCAGAATGGGTTCTGTTTCAGCACTTGATACTGCTTAAAATCTGTTCGTACTCTCCATCCTTTGTCATAAGCTAGTGTATGACGGTCTTTTTGGAAAAGAGTGTTGATACGAGGTATACCTCTATCCCATGAATCTTCAAGATCCTCAAGTGTTAAGCGTCTGTTTTGTGATTGTGCTTCCTGCCTCTTCAAAGCATACTCAGCCCACACACGCTGTGAATCAATAAACTCACTCTCCCATGGCTGGATGTAGCGGTACAGGTTAGGAATAAGCTGGTCCTCCTCGTGGCTCATACCACTTCGAAAATGTGTTACACCTACATCTGTCTGTTTGCTGTACCTTAGATCACTCTGCGGTATCAGAATGTGGCCCATCGACAACATACCCAGACCTCCAATTTCCTTGGGTGTATAAAAGATAACAGGCGGAAACCTACTAGGCATCTTTGAATTCAATCCAATCTTTATACGAGTCTGTATCTTGTTTTCACATTTGACAAGTAAATCCAAAAGCTCCTGTGTATGAACAGTTGCTTCACGGAAATATGTCATAAGGCCAATGAGAGCAGTATTCCACTTATTGACGATCTTGGTAAATGTTGTTGACCCTGATGACATTAGAATCTGCCGTACACGGTTCTCAAACACTTTCATATGCTCATCGTCGACTCTCAAGAAGGCGATAGCTGTCCTTTCTTTTGTCTGCTCATTCTGCAAATTCCATACTCCATCCTTTGTGTTGCTGAATGCCTCCTGAGTCATACGTATCTTCGGCAGAATACGGACCTCAAACCCGCACATGCTAAAAAGTAGGTTTGGGTTGTCCTTGCTGTAAACAGAGACAAAGCTATTCTCCCATTCTAAAGTTGTAATGCTCCTCGGAAGGCGATTCTTCATATCCCAGAAGACACTTCTTCCAAGATTTACATCATGTTTCATAAGCCTCATTCTTGCATCTCTAGGCCAACATTTCTTATTATTATAACCAACCATGTTCTCATTGTTAGGATCAGGATGTTCTGTCAAGTAACGCTGAATTAAATCCCGTGCTTCCTCATGAGTGAAGCGGAACAATATATGTACCTTGTCAATGTATCGAGAATACAACCTGATTGGATGCCTTGTCTCAACTTTTGTGTCAGCATATGTAAGAAACTCATTTGGCATTTGAGGTGGCCCAGCAATCTCACTGGCACGTGTCAAACCAAGAATCAGGAGATCCAGCACCAGCCCGTAGTACTGCACTACAAAAGATGCAAACTGAAGGCCTCGAATGAGACCATAAGAATTTGTGTGACTCATATCCTTGTAAGACAACACAACATTGTTCTTTGCGGTGACATAGTCAGCTATGTTGTGGTCCAAGACCAAACGCAGAAGCCTGTTCAACAGGGTCAGGTCAATTTTTTCAAAGAACTTCTCAAATTTTGTCTGGAGCATCACAACACACTGCCCATCGCTTGTGTCCCATATATCCTGTAAATTATTAATGCCTTGACACCATTTATAAACAAGTAGAGGTGGTGGTTCTGAGTCAGCAGGTTTGACCCAATTTGGGAAAAGGTGGCGTTTGTCCCCCTCATACCACAGGTACTGGTCAAGGTATGCATCAGTAATTTTCTCAAGAGGCTCAATTTCATAGACTGGAATCAAGTAGCTGTACAAGTCCATGAATTCTATGCCAACTTCCTTGAAAGCACGCTGAGTAAGAAGATGACGTTTTATCCTTGACAGTGCCTCATGTGGATTATCATACGCTTGTTCAATCAAGCCCAGCTCCTCCCGTTGCAGTTGGTTTAACCTAACTGCTACACTATATGACTCCTTCAGCCTTTCCAATGCCAGTATAAGAAGTTTGGTGTCATGCTTGTATGACAGTGGAGGGAAAGGAATTGGTGAGAACTTTCTTGATTCCAGCCAGTGAACTGTTGTTGTATAAATAGCAACAGCTTCTTCAGGAGTCACATATGGCCCATCTTTCAAATAATTGTGTTGCCTCTCTTGTTCTGCCTTCAGCCACAGCCGAGTTAACCGTCCAAGATTTTTCCGACAAACAGTCTTGTCAACTGTAGCACCACGCCTGATACGTTCACGATTGTAGTGAGCAACATTGGTCCACCAATCAGCCTTGGACTTCACATAACGGAGTATCATATTCTCAATAGGCACAGGCAGGCCAGGGACTTTCCATGGGATATTTGCCTTCCAGCATCGCCATGCCTCACTAAGATGCTGTAATATAGTCCGGGCCTTGTTTTGCTTGATGCCCTCTGGCATAGCATCAAGGACGTCATGCATAACTGCAGCCCGGAGTTCCAGATCAAAATGAGACTCCACCCGTTGCTTGGTTACAGTTTTAGCAACTCCTTTCGAGTGACGGCCTTCGAATTGCCTTGCCAGCAGATTGCCTAACCACCTTTCCAGCAATGGGACAATACCACGAAGAAAAAATAGCCATACTCTCCACATTGGAGCCCAAAATCCACAGCCAGGCCCTTTGCCAACAGGACCAGTGTTGAAACGATAATATATCAAGTGCTTCAGATCTTTGCACATCCTGATTTGCCGCATCAAACGATACTTGTATCTATACATACCAGTTAACTGGCCAACATGGGAAAATATATACTGCAGACCATCTGCCAACTGGAAAGCATCAACATTTCCTAGCCGGAATTGGATGTTTGCATCAACAACCAACTTAGTAAGTCGCAAAATCTCACGACACAAATGGAATGCATTTCCAAAACGAGATTTCTTCCTTTCCTTTGTTGTAAGAGTCTTCACAGGTTTCAAATTGAAATTGTAGTCTAAATGAAGGTAATTAAGATTCTTCCTGTGAATCAACAAGTTTAGCATGTTGTAACCCTGCTTGCAAACTTGTAAGCCTGCTTCTGCCCAGTCAAGCTCTGTAGTTTGGAAAAACTTTGTTGCTTGGAGCGAACGGAACAGATGCTTCTTCTTCTGGGCCTTGGGAGACCTATGATGTAGCTCATTGAGTACATAACACTTCAACAGCTTCTGATAGCTCACACGAACTTTCACAGGATAAGCTGGTGGGCTGAAAAATATTAATAAAACACAATCAGTTGAACAGTACAATCCACCAAACGGAAATAGATAAAAACAAAACAAAAAAGTGTCACTATAGCACTCACCAATGCTCCTTGAACCACTCAGATACAAGAGGAATATCTTCCGCGCGACGTGTTCTACCAGATCTCATGTTAAAAGGCTTTGGGGCAAACAGTAATGAGATACCAGCAGCTGTTGTATCAGTATAAAGTTCAGTGCGTTTCAAGAGAGGCTCCACATCTTCTGGGAGACAAAAATCTTCATCGTCTTCATCTTCAGTTGTTTTCCTCTCCCGACGATCAACCTTGTTAGTTGAAGTGATAGGATTTATCAGAGGATCGTAGTAGAACGCAGGCAAATCTGGATCCTCTGTCTTGATATACATTATCATGGGAGTATGATAGACCCCAAGTTTCACTTTCCTTGGCCTGTTATTGTAAAGGTGTGGGAAAGCAATTCTGTACTCAGTCCGAAGTGGCTGACGTATGATGAGTTTATTTATGTCATTAAACTCATTCCAGTCCTCATCACCCTTCTCCATATCACGGTACAATGGCTCAAACTTCGGACCTCCTGTGATAGAACATCTAAAGTTAGTGCTTGATAGGATAAAAATAGCACAAGACCAAAAAAAAAAACAGTGCGCTACTAAATTCCCTCCTTTGACAAAGAAAGACAATAGATAAATGCAAAAAATACTCTATTGCGCATGTATCCAAAATATCTTGCCAGTAGTATGACAAATACATCAGTATACTAGGTGGGCTAAATTTTGATGTAACCATCAAATCAGAAGCTGCAAGCCTGCAAATTCTATGCTAACCCCATTGATGTGCAAGGTGTTTAAATCTGTGACAGTAACCATAGCTTACAAAACTTAAACAAAGATGCATACCTGGAATGCACATATTGAGCGCTTTGGCAGTAAAGAAAGACTCCATGTCAAACAAATAGAAATAATTCCTATCAATAAGATCTGACAACAGCTGGCCAGAAAGGCGATATAGTGTTGCCATTATGGGAAGCGATAGATGCCATTTCCTGTAGCTGGGGCCATTTATAAGCATAGTCTTCACAAGAGGCTTGTGATCATAGAACCATTTAAAGACAGCTGCATCTTCCTCCCTGTCCAAATCCAATTGTATAGCCTCTAGTGGTTCAACATCCAACAAATTATCAGCATAGTCCAGTGGGGGTTCCTCATCATCAAATGGAGGAAAGCGCATTCGTTTAAAATGACGCCTATCTCTCTTCTCTCGCCGCATCATGATCCACATCGTACCCCACTGTGAAAGCACATAAGAAGAGAGGTTTAAGCATAAAAGAAAACAAAAGGTACAACACATAGCAACTGGTTGTATGCATTCATAAAAAAAATAGCATAGCTAGCATATAAACAGCTCGATATGTAGTTATGGAAGGGTGGAAAAAAGGTGACTCTATAAATCCTCACCTGTGCCAGGTATATGGGTTCCGCCACCCATGGTATTTCATTTACAAAAGTGATGGCTCCAGTGATGTGATACAAGACTTTCACATGGCGAACCTGAAAAAGAAAGTATGTATTACTCAAATTCCACGCCACAAGTGATCTCACCAAGAATAAGCTATTTAACTTTACATCTAAAAGGACATGGCAAAAAGTGTACCTGCTCCCAAGGCATGGGCATATTCTCCAGTAGTTTATAAACAGCATGAGGCACAAATTTTAGCGCTCCAAGATAAACACGTTTGTCGTGCCTGTACTTCTTGGAAGACATGTCTCCATGGTCTCTGTTAAATGTAACAAGGAAGCATAAATAAAGTGCATCTTAAACAGGATTTACACTCTGCAAAAAAAATCACTGAAACTTTCGACTCTGCTGGATAGATAACAATGTATTCCACGTATAGAAGGTACAACCAGGTATTCCATGTATAAAAGGTACAATCAGCTTGCACTTGAAAGCTAGAAGTATGTATGTCTCAACAATACACAAGCTAGAGACGCTAGCTTTACAGGCAAGAACCAGAAAGTCAAATCGCAACAACAGTAACTGAAAACAGCTAAAACAAGCACCCTAGGTACACTGAGCAACAAGCAATAGAACCCAACAGAACCCCACAAACACAAGTGAAACCCCTCAATTGACAATACAGAATCTCCATTCTAAGAGCCATAGAACTCATTCTTAGGTATAGTTTGTCCTCTATTCATAAGTCAAAGCTGAACTCAAATTTACTCAGAAGTGATTAACTCCCAAGCATTGACTACATCATGTAACAGAATGCAAATTGCTGAAAACAATACCACGGAGTTACCAAGATAGGAGATACAAGTAAACAGCAAACAGAAACCGAAACACCAAAAGAAATGTACATTGCCAACTAAAGGGAAACCACGATCCCATAACTTGTGAAGTTGCGGTTTAGTCACACCACGAATGGCATTCAATGAGAACCCATGCTTCGTAGATCATAACATAAAACAACTAGCACGCCAACCTTGACCATAACTGCATCGTCAGTATATAGAAGGCCTTAACTTCTACAATCTAAAATTCGGACTGCAACCTGTTACTTAATTTCATCACCAAAGAACATCAGCGAGAGATAGCAAAAAAAGCGCATGTAGCCAAGCATACCATAACACAGCTAAATCCAAGCCTAAACACTACTCATGGCACAGCTATAACCAGAAACTCCAAAAAATCACATCGGATTCTCTACTCGCACAACACGTAACATCAAACGAGAGGCCAACCGCAACCACGACATCAGTTCAAAGCTACGCACAACAACAGAACCACCTAAAACCATAACCATCAGAGCGCAACACGAACGCGAAAGCTACGAAACTTAGGCATGAGCGAGGGTAAAGCCCGAAGCACCCTGAGGCGGCGCGGATCTGGGGGTTACCTGATGATTTTGCGGACGTGCTCGGGGGGCATGTCCTCCTTCTGCGCCTCGACAAACCCGAACTTGCGCTTGTCGCCGTAGCGCTTGGAGTTGAGCTGGTGCCACTTCCGGGCCTTCTCCACCAGCTGCGCCTCCAGCTCCGCTGGCGTCAGCGGCTCCCTGCCCTGCGGCGCCCCGGCCGGCGGCGGCGCCCCTGGCCCCGTCGTGCCCGGGGGAGGCGGGGCGGCCGCCATCGGCGGCGGAGGCGGCGCGCCGTTCCACATCGGAGGCGGGCGCGGCGGCCTCCCGCTGCTGCTTCTGCCGCCGCTAGGGTTTAAGCGGAGTCGAGCCGGGTCGGGTGGGTTCGAGAGTGGTCGGGGGTAAAAAAGAACAAAAAATGGGGATGGGAATGGAGATGGATAGATTGAAACCGATGGGATCCGGGGTGGCGGCCAGACTTTTATATGGGGCCTTGGTTCTGGGCCAGGCCGGGCGACTCTCGACGGGCCTTGTTTTCTGAGTCGGTTGTGTATGGTTGCCGATGGCTTAGGGGGCTCTTGCAAGAGTTATAAAAAAAAAAATCCAGTGAATTTCCAGTGACATGGTGTAATAGAACTGGACAAATAGGATATGCAGCGTCAAATGATTAACAAAACATCTAAAATGATTTAATAAAGAACATTATTATATTTAGCATAAAAATTAAAAAATGAGGTTGTACAGTTTTAGCGTGTCCTATGTGTATTAATAATTGACTATTTTGACTTTTAAGTTTGTACTTTGGATAACAATAAATTAAAATATATTTGGTGAAGTAAAATGTTAAGGTATCGTTAGATCGTCCCCGATAAACATTGATTCAGACTTTGAGCCTGAAATCGTCCCATCTTCACAAGCTGTCATTGGAGACGCTATAAGGAGTGTGAATGATGCGTTCAAATGTAAGGCAGGAGCTATACTAGGTGGCAAGGTTTTAGGGAAACGGTAACCAGTCCTAGCGGTAACTGAAAATGCGTGATTATTGCAATAGCTGTTCGAAATTTTGCTGAAATTCATACAAAATTCATTTGCTAAAATTTGAAATTTAGATAAAAAAAATGCCAGATTCGAGCGATTTTCTCGATTTATCGAGCGGTTTTCTCAAATTTTCTCCATTATCACTAACTGCTCGGTTTTGTTGGTAATCGCTCGATTTTCTCGATTTATCGAGTGATTTTCTCGATTTTCAGTAAAGTTTAACAGAAAAATCTAAAAATTGGTTCAATCTTGTAAAATCAATAATTAATTTATCTGAACTTCAAATCAAGTGAAACAAATTTTGTTGGTTTCCTTGTAACATGATCTACATGATAAAGTATTTATACTCATAAAAAAGTAGGAAATTTTTTGTAAGAAAATGTATTTGTAAAACCAAGTCAAATGCATAGTTTACTCTTTGCTAATAAAAAATCATGAAACTAATTTTGTTAGTCTTCTTACATGATCCATCCTATGTCTTTTAAAAATACATGAACTCATGAATTAGTTATTACAACATGCGGGATTGTGTAAATGTGTTGCGACTAGATTAATTCATAACTGACCCATCACACCTCTAAATTTAGTGAAACTATTTTTATTAATTTATTTATACTATACTTTATGTAGGAAAAATAATATTAGACATGAAAAAGTTAATTTCAGTCTTGTTTTTTAACATATTCACTTTATGCTTGTGAACTTTGTAAAAATTATGGAGAAATTAATAAAACTCTAAATGAAATAAAATCAATTTTAAAGATCCTCTTAAGATGCGTCCTACACAAGAAAAATATGTATTTGCATGTTAAGCTTTTCCTTAACATGAGTTAATAACTGAGCCGTACGTTCCAAGTTTTTTCATTTTTTCAAACTTCCTCCCTATATAATATGATGCAAATGATATTATTTTTGTAAAAGATTTACATAAGTTCTTAGAATTGTCTCTAGTTTTTATAATTTTTTTATAATTTTTTGAATTCAAATTTAGTTACCGTTCGGTTTCTGAAACTGGACCGGAGAGATAAGCTCGGTAACCGCGAATTTCGACCGGTTATCGTCGATAAATTGAACCCTGCTGAACCATCATATGGTAAGACTTGAAAAGGCTGGCATTTGGAGGAAAACTGGGGCCAGTTATATGTTGGTTAGGGCATGTTTATTTGGTTGATTTTTTTCTAAAAGCTATTACTTT
Source organism: Phragmites australis (assembly GCF_958298935.1). Classification (NCBI taxonomy): domain Eukaryota; kingdom Viridiplantae; phylum Streptophyta; class Magnoliopsida; order Poales; family Poaceae; genus Phragmites; species Phragmites australis. The sequence goes on along the minus strand of NC_084930.1, from coordinate 32,416,299 downwards.
TGGCTTTTGATCCTAGAGAAATTATTTTTCTAAAAGGTGTTTTTGTGGAAATTGCCATTGTTTGGTAACCCTGATTTTGATAGTCCGGCTCATAACTTTTGAATTGAATAAGGTGTGTAATATGTATAACGTCCCTTGTTGTCTGGAGTGGATATTTTTGTTTCTGTAAAATGTTTTTAATGACTAATGTTAATATTTAGGAGAAAACTTGGTATATAAAGTGTATGTACATGTATCTAATATTATTGGAACATGTAAATAGTTCATAACACGTAGATCATTGCTTTTCAAACGATGTACTCATGTACACATTGCCAAAAGGCATAGAAGTAGTGCATAGGCTACAATAAAGTTCTACGTCTAGAGTACAGTATATTTAGTTCGAATAAATATTTGCTTTATCAAGCAAGCACTCAAGCCAAATCAGTGATCCGATGCTGAAATCGGTGTGAAAAAAAAGGAGGAATTTCAAGGCAACACCTGCTCGAACGATTCTTCCACAAGCAAGCATGTTGTGTTCAAGAAGTCGTGGTTGGAAGAAAACAAACATACAAATTTCAAATGTGTGGCGCTACCATATCCAGGCTACAAACAGAATTGTAATCAAAGCATATTCTTAAAAGCCACAGAACAAGTGAAAGAGGACGAGCAAATGCTGTTCAGAACAAGCACTGATTCACATTTTTCTGTCCTAGCAGCAGGTATACGATTACACATAACAATAGAGGGCGTGAAGATCTACTGTTGCCTTGTACCATTAATAAAAATTTCTCTACGAAGGAAAACAAAACAGATCAAGGGAGGGGCGTCTGCTGCGCCTCGACCTGCAGAAGATTGATGACAATGCGAAGTCCTCGACCTGCAGAAGAAGCTGCTTAAGTGAGAGAAGTATCCCTGAGCTTGCTTCTCGCTTCCAATGCAATGGTGTGGCCTATGGGTTCCGAGAAGCTGGCTTGAAAAGCCTAGTATTTGTTTGAGCTTTTAGCTTTTAAAGTTCAGAAGCCGGATATAATCATAGATAAACATGTTTTATGGGATCATTAGTAGGTGTTTGCACACCCCTCAGCCCACATCCATTGTATTTCTCCTCTCTCCTCCATCGTCTTCCCTCATGTTGCCCCACCGCCCCTGAAAGGATCGCAAGAGGAGATAAATTGGACACTAATTAGAAATATTTTTACCAAAAACTAAAACAAGTATGTAAACAAGCTAGAAAAAAAAACAAGCAAAGACACTAAGCAAATTATTGAATTAAAGCTTGCAAAAATATAAATGCTCAAAGTAAATACGAGAAAGTAGAAAGATAGACAAGATGACATCGATTTTTCTCGAGGCATCGAGAAGTTAGCACTTCACTTAGTCCTTATTAGAGTATCCACCAAGAATATCGCTCCCCCTTGAGTCATTAAGACTCAAGTGCTCCCTCATGATTGTCATTTCTTCATCTCCAGATTGGCGGGCATCAAGTCAAGTGCATCCCACTTCTTGGGGCTCCCACAAGACCTCTAACAGCTCACCGAGACAACTCTAATTATCTAAGAGTAACAAGTCAATAGCTTCACTTGACCAAGATCAAACCTAAACTACAGCTAGATACACACTTGGTACTCTCAAAGCACTAATAATATCCTTAATATTTCAATTAGGGACTTTGCAAATCACTTAAATGTTTTATCTTGTTTCTTGATGACACATAGTGAATAGGCTCCTTTGGGTTATAAGATATCAAAGTGAGACCAAGCGATGGGTATTTATAGGATAGAGGTTCAAATGTAGTCATTGCTCAACTACCCCATTTTTATGTGAATGCCAGAAGATCCGACGTGCACTTGCTTACACACGTCAGATGTTCCAGCGTGTACCTTTTCAACCACTCCCAATCGCCAGCTGTCAATTAGCCGTTAAGCCTCTTAAGCACTCAAGAGAAGCCTCCGGGCACACGTCGAATGATCCCGCATGTAGAACCACAAAATCCAGACTTTAAAATTCTTCTTTGCAAGAAATATTCAAGTGTATACTCCGGTGTACACGTCGGACCATCCGGCATTCATATTCTTGAAACACATCACTGAAATCCTCTCTGCAATAAATGCTCCAGCGTAGCCTTCTTTACACGCCGAAACATCTGATGCGAACTTCAAATTTTTGTGCTACGTCACCACACAAAAATACTCCGGTGTTAATGAGTCTTAGATCATCGGGCCATCTGGTGTACTTAAGATATTTTTGCCTTGATCCAAGAAATACTCCAGCGTGTTCATCTCTGGTAACGCCAGACCATCCGGTGTATTGAAAAAATTTTGAGCTCATCCAATTCAAACACTCTTGAGTTCTAACTTCTCGATGTCTTAACCATAACCTTCTTTGAGCTAGCTAGTGCTATAAATTCGCAAGTGTGCATCCAACCTTGTGAAAGGATCGAATGGCCCAAGAGATGGTGGATTGGGCTCTAATTAAAAACTTATACTGATTTTTAGAATAAGTAGCAACTTTAACCTAGATGAAAGAAAATACGACTATACGAATAAACTAGAACAAGGCTAACAAACTAGCAAGCAAAGATACTAAAAAAATATAGAAACGAAAGCTTGTAAGAATGTTAATACTCAAAGTTAATGTGAAATAATAAATAGATGGGCAAGAGGACACTGGATTTTTTTCCCGAGGTATCGAGGAGTTGGCACTCCCCCGTCCTCGTTAGAGTATCCACTAAGGATATCGCTACCCTTTAAGTCACCAAGACTTAAGTGCTCATTTATGATTGCAATTTTCTATCTCTGAATTGACGGGCATCAAACCAAGTACAAACCCTTCTTGAGACTCCTACAAGAACTCCAAGAACTCACCAACAACATCTCCAATTAAGATCGGCTAGGTGTTGCCAACCACCAAGAGTAACAAGCCAAATGCTTCACTTGACCAAGATCAAGCCTAAACTACAGCTAGATGCACACTTGCTATAATGTCCTTAACCTTCAATTAGGGATATGCAAATCAACTCAAGTGCTCTCTATTGCTTTTTGATGACACACAGTGTATGAATTTCTCTGGGTCGCTAGAAAGCTTTGTGAGACAAAATGATGGGGTATTTATAGGCTAGAGATCCAAATTTAACCATTGTCTAACCACCCACTTTTTTCTGTTAACACTGGATGATACGGTGAGCATCTTCTTACTCACATTGGATAATCCGGTGAGTACAAATTTCAGTGCCTCATTGTGCCAGTTATTATTAGCAGTTACTGCAGATAATGCTCCGGTGAGGTCATCCGGTGAGCACTCCATTCACGCGCGGATCATCCAGTGAGTTACTCATTAAACTTCAATAGATGCAACCTTCTCTGGTATAATTTATCCGATGTATTATCTGGTGTACACAAAATCTTCACCAGACCATCCGATCAACTTATCTTCATTCTTTAGTACTTGAAATCGCCTATGAAAGAATTACTTCGGTGTACACATTGGTCTATCAACGGACTATCCGGTGAGTAAAACCACTTCAAATTACCTATTGCAATCTTTTCTGGAAAAAACACTCTGGTGATCCGTCCCACAAAACATCGGACCATCCAATGAGGTCAAATCCATTTTACAAAGAGTTTTCACTCTTGTTCAAAATAGTCTTGTGATGCTCTTTGCTTAGTACTGGACTATTTGGTGTAACACTTCACCTTTTTTTCTATACACGTGTTGCCAAGAAAAGGCTCCGATGATTTCATCTCCTTAATCACCGGATCATCTTGTGTACTCAATAGCTTTCAGATTCTACAGAAGAAATATGTTCTGGTGAGTTCACTCTACAGAGGACTGGATCATCCGGTGAGGCGAAAAACCTTCTGAACTCGTCCAATTCAACCAATCTTGAGTTCTAACTGCTCGGCAACTAATCCATAGGCTTCTCTTAGCTACCTAGTGCAACAATTTCACAAGTGTGCATCAAAACTAGACTCAACTAGGTCAAAACTACCACTCTTAGCCTCTCTTTATAGTACGATCAAAAGACTAAGAAAGGAGACTTATATTACTCTAATTGTCCTTCATCTCCTTTGTGATACTTAGAACTAGAAGATCCTTAATCTTTATTCACATATCCTTTGATCATCCATATAACCTGCCTTAGGGACCAAAATTCCTAAATATCATTGTGAACTAATTTTTGATTTCTTTCAAAATAAATTGTTAGGCACAATGATATGTTTGTCATTAATTACTGAAACACTTACCTTTTAACTAGGGACCTAGATGCTACACCTTGTTGTCGAATATCTAATGATGGGGTATATACGCATAAGGAGTACACCATATACGGATGAGGTATGTCATATACATACTTGACAACTCCAGATATTACAAAACTGAATCTGCAGTATCTAATACTTCTAGAATCTAGTCTAACCTAGGGCTAAAGTCGTCAAGTTCCTTCTATATCAAGGTCCTGATGCTTGCCTCGAGTAGCCGGAAAAAGAACCCCATAGGGATCTAGGTCACCGCCTCATATAGGGGTGATGTATCATCTCCTATCCATCTGTAATCGATATGGAGTCCTTCTTGTCATTCAAGTAGATAAATTTGTTATGGATACTGGTCTTCTCGAGTTGGGTAAGTAATCTAGGCCTTCCTAATATACACCTTCTAAATTTTGGGAGTATCAAGTACCGTAGATTCGGTTCCATAATATTCGGAGTTGTCAAATATGCACACGGTACACCCTATCTGTATATGATACACTCCTTACGCGTATATACCCTATAGTTAGATATTCAACACTTATCAAGACTTAATTAGATCAAGCTACAACTCTTACCCCATTTTATAGTACGATCAAAAGACTCAGAAAAGAGACATAAACTACTCTAAGTGTCTTTCATCTCATTGTGACACTTAGAACTAAAAGATTATTAATCTTGATGCATATGTCCTTTGATAGCCTATTATACCACTTTAGGGACTAAGAAACCCACTCATCATTGTGAACTAAAACACATATATTAGTCACAATAATACAGTTGTCATTAATCACCGAAACACTTACCACTTACCTGAGGGCCTAGATGCTACAACCCCGTTGCTTTTGAGCTATGGCGACCCCCTCAAACGAGCTCCAGCACTAGCCACTCCTTCTTTCTCCCCTTCTATGGGCTCGCCTCACCGTGCTCGCCCAGGCCCTACCTTCCTTCTCATTGTCGGATCAGCTGTTGTCAACCACCACCATGCTAATCCCAATTGTTTTTTACACCCCTACCAACTTCGGTAGTCCACTGTCAGGCCAGCCTTCCGCCCAAGGACCTTCTTCTAAGCCCGGTGACCAACCAATCCCTGACACAACAACTTCGAACTTTAACATTAACCTAGTTGCCAACGGCTGCGTGAAGGTACTCCAACACGAGGTTAAAGAAAAGGCATGTGGGTGTGCGAACTCGTGCTAACTGTACCCTTATATGATGTATAATATTCTCAAGAAATCTAGGCCGCAACAATATAAACGATGCTCTCATCATGAAAGTACAATAGACGACTTTGACTTTAGAAATGATTGTGGTGTTCTCCTGATGACGCAAGTCCATAAGAACTAAATAATAAGTCTTCATATAAAGTCTATGGCTCATATGAGCTAGTCTATAACATATATTAAAAGGCCAAGAATCGGCCGCCTATGAGGGTATCAAGTTATTGTAGCTACTACAGTGTCGTAGCCCCGCCGTCCGATTAGGATCCAACGGTGATGCACTCCCTCAGCTCAACGTCCTTCTCCTCTTGGTGGGCGGCGGTGAATGACACGAATGGCATCTCAAGAGTGACACCAGCAGCTGCAGCATCTCACAGTGAGTCCAGTCACATAGCAGAAAGTCAGCTTCGGACACTAGAAAGTTGGCGGCGGCGAGCTTGGTAGGGTCTTTCGATCGGACTCACGACGACAATATTATGTAATTACTCCTAGCCAAGGATTGTTCATGCAAGAGCTTCAACATTGCCTAAGGGCGGTCTGTATGTGCGAAGATGAAGAATGGCTCACTGGAAGGTAAGAATGAGGAGAGCATCACCGACAACTAGAGTTGGGGATGACAGATCTGTGGGTGAGGTCGATGGAGCACAACATCGACGCTGGGGAAGAAGGCTCGCGATCGAGCTCGATTTCAGTGAGGATTTGGCGAATTGGAGGTGGGCTTCGGTGGAAGAGACCTCAAAGGAGCTTCACCGAGCTTCGGTTTGGCTGGGAGGGCTCAGAGGCAGCCTAATGGCCATGGATTTGCATCGGCATAACTGCTACTCGATGGGGAAAACATGGAGAGGAGCAGAGGGGGACCTCCTGCTACTTGCAGCCAGTAAGGGAAATGAGAGGGAAAGGAGTTGGTGAGGGAGGAGATAAGGTGAGGCATGGAGCTGTGGCACCGCCCAAGTCTTTCAATGGTTGTCGACCACGTGTAGCTCAGTCTCTGGGTGTTTTGTCGAGAGGTTCAAGAAGATACTCTTCTTGTATGAACAAAATCGCCAGATGAGAAAATATCTCCTTCCCTCTATGTCTGTTCAAACTGAGATGTTCCAAGGCACCAAAAAATTAGAAACTTTTTATGTGTATTCTATAATTAAAAACAACCCATTTGAAAGGATTCACCCCAATAGCCATTGTAGTTTTAAAATTTAAATTCTCCAAAGATGGCTACTTTTATAACTTATATCAATTTTAAGACCTTAAATATATTTAAAAAACTAGAAAAAATCACTAGTATTCCTTTCATGTTGTGTACTAATTTCTAAAATTATTTTCAGCCCTATGTTTTAGATGAGAAAGTGAGTTCGTTTACAATGATCCATTTAATTGTATTTATAGCATTTCATGCGATTTTCCCATTTTAATTCAATTTAAATTCAAACAATTCAAATTTG